>NC_137795.1:97627142-97654642 GCF_963383645.1 Muscardinus avellanarius
TTCATTTAGAGGTATTTTACCTCCTTTGTTAGGTATTTTATGGATTTTGAGGTATTTTATTGATTTTGAGGTTAATGGATTTTTTCTGATATTTTTTCAGTGTATTTATCGTTGGCATATGGAAACACTGCTGATTTTTTTTTTTACATTGATTTTGTATCCTGACACTACTCAATTTGTTAAACAGCTCTAGAAGTGTTTGGGTTGAAGATGAACCAAACACTGAGATTGAGGGTGAGGCTCTTCTCACCATGACCCCTGCCTAGAGTCCACCTGGCTGGCCTGCCTCACGAGGGCCTGAGGCTCAGCTACTTCTCCTGAGCTGCTGCAGTCCCACACCTCAGGGCTGGGCAGCTGGGGAAGAGCACAGTGGACGTGGATGTCAGAAGGTGAGTGGTCCACCTGCTATTCCCATTAATAATACAAAAAAAAAATCCCCAACATCTAAAGTGAAATAATCACAAAGTGAAAATAAATCCTCAAACAGCTCCTGAGATCCCCACAGGGAAAGGCAGCATAAGTGGGGGCAGGAGAGACTGCAAATAGAGATAATTCCAGTTCTTTTTTCCCTGTTTTAATTCATTTGCTATCTTTCTCTTGTTTTATCACCTTGGCAAGACTATCTTGTACTACACTGAAAGGAAGTGGTGATAATGGGTATTCTTATTTTGTTCCTGATTTTCAAGTTCCCCCAGTTTTTCTCTATTCAATATGATGTTACTTTGTATTTAAGTATATTGACTTAATGATTTTAAAGTAGGTTCCTTCTATTTTTATTTTCTGCAGTGTTTTTAACTTGAATGGCTATTAGATTTTTGTCAAATGTTTTGTCAGGATCTATTTGTATGATCATGTGGTTTTTGTCCTGAGTTCTATTTATGTGGTTAATAACATGTATTGATTTGCATATGTTGAACCAGCCTTGTATCCCTAGAATAAAACCAGTTTTGTCATGATGTATAATTTTCTTAATATGGTTTTGAATTTGTGCCACTAGTATTTTGTTTAGAATTTTTGTGTCTATGTTTATCAGTAATATTGATCTGTGATTTTTTTTCTCGAGGAATCTTTATTTGATTTGGGTATTGAGATGATATTGGTCTCATGGAAGTTTGGCATCTCTTTCTATTTCACAGAATAACTTGTGAAGTGTGGGGCTTAGTTCTTCTGTAACAATGTTTTAGAATTCAGCTGGAAATCCATCTGGACCTGGGCTTTTCTTTGATGTAAGGCTTTTTTTTTATTGCTGTTTCTATCTCTTTGCTTGCTATTGATTGTTTTATGTTTTCTTTATCTTCTTGGTTCAATTTTAGGTAGGTTGTTTGTGTCTAGAAGGCTGTTGATTCTTTCTATGTTTTCTAGTTTATTGTAATATAAATTTTCAAAATTGTTTCTGAAGATCCTTGGATTTTTCCAACTTATGTAGTAATTTTATATGACTTGGTTTGATTTTTCTTTCTTTTGCTTAGGTTGGTTAGAAATTTATCAATATTGTTAATCTTTCCAAAGAATCAGCTTTTTGTTTTATTGATCACTTATATATTTTGTCTCTATTTCATAAATTTCTGCTCTGATTTTAATTATCTCTTTCTTTATACTGATATTGGGATTAGATGGTTTCTGTTTTATCAGATTCTTGAGGCATATCATCAGGTTTATTTGATGACTTTGTTTTTTTTTTTTTTATGTGACCAGTCAATTCTATGTACTTTCTTCTTGAAACTGCCTTCAAAATGTCCCTTAGATTTTGCTATGTTGTGTCTCTATTTTCATTTAATTCTAGAAATTTAAAAAAATATTTTCTATTTATTTTCTGATCCAGTCTTCATTCAAAAGTATATCATTTGGTTTCCATGTATTTATGTAACTTCTTTTAGACTTCCTCTTGTTCATTTCTACTTTCATTCCATTATAATCTAAAAAGATGGAGAAATTTTTATTACACTTAAAATTTTTTTTTGGTGCTTGCTATATGGCCCGCAATGTTGTCTATTTGAAAAAGGTTCTATGAATGTGTATTCAGCTCTTGTTTCTTGGAATATTCTGCATATGTCTATTAGGTTCATTTGGTTTATAGTGTTCTTTAGATCTGAAGAGTCTTTACTCATCTTTTGCCTAGAAAAATCGATATAGTGTTGTGAGTGGTGTGTTGAAGTCTCCCAATATTATTGTATTTGAGTCTATTTGAGACTTAATGTTCCTTAGATATTATTTTGTAAAAGTAGATGCACCCACATTTGGGGCATAAATATTTACTCTCATTACATCACCTTGTTGGCTGTTACTTTTATTAGTAAGAAGTGACTTTTTTTTTTTTTTTTTTTTTGGTGGTACTGGGGTGGAACCCAGAGGCTTTCTGTCCTTTCACCTTTAGCCTATGGATATCTTTGCCTATAAGGTGAGTTTGTTGCAAGCAAAATGATTATGTTCTTTAGTCCATGTTGCCATTTTATGCCTTTTAATTGAGGAGTTTAGACCTTTGAAATTTAGTGATATTATTGAGAGATGGTTTTGTTTTCTGCCATTTTGAGTTACGTTTTCTGTTTCGTTGTATTGTTATTTTTCCTTCACTAGTTGCCCATCTAGTGGGATTTGCCCCTTCTCTATTTCTGGCATATATGTTTTCTTCCTTGTGTTTTATTTCCTTAAGTATTTTCTCTAGTGCTAGCTTAATAATCATAAATTCTTTTACTTTCTGCTTGTCTTCAAAAGTTTTTATTTCTCCATCAGTTTTGAATTGCTGGAGAACCTTTGCTGGATATATGCAGTATTGGTTGAAAGGCATTATTTTCAAGTCATTATAACAGCCCCTCCTCACTTTAATTACTAGATTGAGAAGTATTAAGAGGTTCTTGTTGTTTTGCCCCTTAATATCACACATTCTTTTGTTCTTAATGCCTTTAAGATTCTTTTCTTGGACTCTCTGTTAGTCATTTTGATTATCATGTGGTTTGGACTTCTTTAATCTTATCCTGTTGATGGCTTGAATGTCTCCTGTACATGAATGTCCAAGTCTTTTTCTGTTTGGAAAATTCTCTAATATCTCTTCTCTCAAGAGGTTTCTAATATCCTCGGTTTGTGCTTACAGACCTTTTTCAATGCCTGTTATCCATAAATTTGTTTCATGTTATCTCATATTTCTCGGATGTTCTGTTGTGTTGTTGTATTGTCTTCTCTATATTGGTGACTGTGTGATCAGTTTTTAAGAAGCTGCCTTTGAAGTGTGAGACCCTATGTTCCAGGTGGCCTAGGACCTGCTACAGGTAGTTTCTATTGAGGTCTTTAATTCATTTTTGACTCTTTCATTTTACTCTAAGCCTTCTTTTCCTACTTAGGGCCTCAATTTCCCTATCAAATATTATATCATTTTCTCTACTTTTCCTCTGATTTTATTTCTGAGGCATTTGATCGTATTAAAAATAAAAAGTTCGAATGATTCTTGAGCATTTCCTGCAGCTCACTGCTGACCCTAGGTCTCTTCTGCCCAAAGGTCCCTAGGGACTGGCCACTAACTTATGTTTTTACTGTGTCCAAGTGTAGTACCTGCCCTTATCTCTTCAGAGATTATCTGCAAACTCACAGACCCTACAGGTCTGTTCACTGCCATACACGCACGCCCTGTGGCCACACAGGTTCCCACTGTGATGCTTTGTAAACTCAGTCTTGATGAGGCACTTCTTGGGTCCCTTCTGGCAGAGATGAGTTCACCTGAAGCCAGAGGATTTATTGGGTGGTTTGCCTAGTGGGTTTGTATTTTCACAGTGGTTTTGATGGGAGGGGGTGGGGTGGAGGATAGCCACTAGGGTCCCTGTAGTCTTGGTGTTTCTTGCTCCAAGTTCCCTCTTCTCCAGCTTCAGGATGTGGCTAGGCAATTTGGGGAGTTCAGTCTTGAGGTACTCAAGTATGGAGAGAAGAGTACAAATGCTTTTGATGAAGATTTTCTGCAGTCATTGGCTCGACAAGATTCTGCTTCTTCTTTTCTGGTTTTGACTAGAGGAATAAAGAACTGGTGCCAGTGGGTCTAAGGAATACTATCTTGATTATACTATTTGGACATAAATTGTGTCTCCTGATCAACATACCTGGAGCTTAGTCTTTGTATTTTCCCTTTAAAAAGTCTGTTGTTTTTATTTTGCAGGTTTAAGGATGAGGAACAATTTCTGGATGCTATTCTACTGTATTTTCCATTTGCTGCCATATCAATAAAATTTATTTTTCCTTTTGTTCAAAACCTTGTTTGTGCCGGGCATGGTGGCACACGCTTGTAATCCCCGTGCTTGGGAGTCAGAGACAGGAGGATTGCGCAAGTTCGAAGCTAGCCGCGCGCGCTGGCTTAGGAGACCCTGTTTCCAAATAAAAATGTAAAAATTGGTCAGGGAGTGTAGCCCAGAGGTAGAAGGGCTTCCAGGAACCCCAGTACCACAAAAAAAAAAAAAAACTTGTTTGTGATTATTTGAATCTGAGCTGAATGCAGTTGTATATGCTTGTAATTTCAGCACTTAGGAGTCTGAGACAGGAGATTGTATGTTTGAGGCCAATCTCAGCAATCTAGCAAGACCTTCAGTAACTTAGTGAGACCTTGTTTCAAAATAAATATGGTTGGAGTTGTAGCTAAGAGGTAGAAAAATAAAGACAAAAAGACAAAGAAAAAAGGAAGAAAGGAAGAAAGGAAGAAAGGAAGAAAGGAAGAAAGAAAGAAAGAAAGAAAGAAAGAAAGAAAGAAGAAAGTCCAGGATGTGGTAGTGCATGCCCGTAATCCCAGTACTTGGGAGGCTGAAACAGGATGATTTCAGGTATGTGGCTAGCCTCAGATACTTAATGAGGCCCTCTGCCACTCAATAAGACCCTTTTTCAAAATAAAGAATAAAATATAGAGCTGGGGGTGTAGCTCGGAGGTAGAATTTTCCTGTGTTTCATCCTTAGTACCACAGAAAAAAAAAGAAAGGAAAGAAAGAAAGATTATTTGAACCAAAATCAAAAATAAGGACTGAGCTTTCAATATCATTCAAATAACCTTTTTTCTTAGAAGAGGCAATAGGGAAAAAAATAAAACCAGACAGTCCAATCTCTGTTCATTTCCCTTCCTGTTTATAGAACAAGTCAAGCTGAAGTACCATATTAAAATTTAGATTCCCATTTCTGGGGAATATTTTCCTACTCCTTAATTTATATTAAGGATAATACATGTTATAGAAAATATCAATTTCTTTTCCATTAAGTCCTCTTCCTTCAAATATATCCAATTACTTATTATGCACCTGAGGGGATGAATTCTCAGAGATAGACACTGAATTACTCATATCTTACACTTTGAGTGCTTCAAATTTTTCTTATGTTTTTCTGGGTGAAAACTATTTATATATTCCTCAGTGTGAAGCAGGAAAGGGTCCTATGTATGGAGTGAGCAGCCATAGCTCAGAGATACCTGGCAAAGAACAATTAATTCTATGAAGCCATATTGAGATGGGACTTTCAGTCTGCCTCACATTATATTCATTCCTTGAAATACTCTATGAGTCACTGCCAAGGTCAGAGTTTTAGTCATCACTCACTAGGTAATTCCTTACATCATTCCAATAGTGTCTTGAATCAGAAAGCTTGAGCAGGATAAATGGTGTTTTTTAAAATGTCACAGACAGCCAGGCGTGGTGGCGCACGCTTGTAATCCCTGTGCTTGGGAGGCTGAGACAGGAGGATCGCACAGTTTCGAAGCCAGCCTCGGCTACTTAGTGAGACCCTGTTTCCAAATAAAATAGAAAATAGGTCTGGGAGTGTAGCCTGGAGGTAGAAAGCCTCTGGGTTCCACCCCTATTACCACCAAAGTAAATAAATAAATATAAATAAATAAATAAAATGTCACAGACATAAATTAATGATGAGTCAGTTTATTCAGGAATGCAGTGATACATGACGGGGTTATGAGCCATCACAAGAGAAAGACACCAGCCCCTTGGATGGGGTGTTAAAATTGATAGAGAAATAGTATCTAGGGACTGATTTTGAGGACTCAAGATGGGGATACACAATTTTGTGCCAGTTATCCCTGCACTTCAGAATGTCCTCATATCACATTGCTTTTGCAGACAGGTACTCAGGCCCAGGAGGTAAGCTGAGTGGCTTGTTTCGCATTTAAATGACTCATGGGTATTTCCATATCCCAAAGATTTATGGACACTTTAAAAGAAAGGTATATCTTGCTTGTTCTGTATCTCCACATTTCAATCTCAGAAGGAGTTAAGAGGCAAGCAGATTCACCATGCTGAATCCCCAAAAGCCTCAGAAATTTTCAGAACTAGAACCCATCTACGCAGGTGGGGTACAGGTGGGTATAAAAACAGAAATATTATTGAAAGTCTATTTATAAAGTAATTGTGGGGAAGCAGAAGAGTCAAAGGTGAAGCAGCAGAGACGTGGTGTGTGCAGAGGGCAGCCATGGCTCAGAGATACCTGGTAAAGAAAAACTAGGAGGTGGAGAAGCCCTAAACTCCATCTCTGAACCATCTCTGAATGAAAGAGCCTTAAAAACTTCCCTTGGACCTATGATAAGCTTAAGTTCTGCAAAAGGGACACCAAAAGGATATCAATATAAAGATATTATGACCTGAAAAATATTCCCCCTGTCTGGTTTTCATACTGATTTGTAAATTGTTAGAAATCATCACTGACATCTTCATAATAAAAAAAAGAGTTGTACAAACTGGAAATCAACAATTTTTAGAGCCATCAGAGAACTAAAGTCACAGGGCAAAGTCTCATATGAAAAACTGAAGAGATTGCATACCTGCAATCCTAGCTACCAGCAAGACTAGGGCAGGAGAATCACAAATTCAGAGCCATCCTAAACAAGTTAGCTAGACCTTGTCCCAAAATTTTTTTAAAAAAATTTAAATGGTGGGATATATAGTTCAGTGGTAAAGGGTGCCTGGGATCAATATCAGACAGAGAATATAAAGAAAGACATATCATGCTAACATGAATCAAAAGAAAATTTCAAGAGCTGTATTAATTTCAGATAAGGCCTATTTCAGAATAAGAAAATTAGCCAGCATGATGGTGCATGGCTGTAATTCCAGTACCTGGGAGGCTGAGACAGAAGGATCACAGGTTCAAAGACACCCTCAACAAGTAGTGAGACTAATCAATCTATTAGACCTTGTTTCAAAATAAAAATAAAATAGGACTCAGGGTAGCTGAGAGGTTGAATGCCTCTAGGTTAAACCCTCAGTACCACAAACAATAAGAAAATGTTATCAAAGATAAAAAGGAGGATTGCCTATTAATTATTCCTTAAGAAGATGTAACAATCAGCCGGGCGTGGTGGCGCACGCTTGTAATCCCCGCGCTTGGGAGGCAGAGACAGGAGGATCACGCTGGTTCAGAGCCAGCCTCGCTGGCTTAAGAGACCCTGTTTCCAAATTAAAAAATATAAAATAGGTCTGGGAGTGTAGCCCGGAGGTAGAAGGGCTTCCTGAAACCTTAGTACCACCGAAAAAGAAAGAAGAAGATGTAACAATCCTTAACTTGTATGTACCTAGTGAAAGAGCTTATCCTTGGTGGGGGAAAAAGACCGATAGAACTACAAGGAGAAATAGATGAGCTCATTCTTTTAACTGGAAACTTCAATACTCCCCTTTCAGTAATTGACATATCTCGCAGGGGAAAAAAGTAGTAAGGATATAGTTGAACTGAACAGCTCCATCAGTCAGCTGGATCTAATTGACATTCATAGAATACTCCATCTGACAACAGAACACACATTCTCTCAAGCTTTCACAGAGCGTCCATAAGTAAAGGCTACATTCCGGGACATAGAATATACCTCAACAAATTTAAAACGATAGGAATCATACAACACGTGCTCTCAGACAACAGTAAAATTAAACTAAACATTGTAATGAAGAGATAGCCAAAAAAATCTAAAACGTGGTTATTGAACAGAAAGTTTGTTACAGAAGTCATCTCTAGAGAAATTTTTAAATATTCTAAGATAAAGCTGGGCGTGGTGTCGCACGCTGGCAATCTCAGTACTTGGGAGGCTGAGACAGGAGGATCACGCAGGGACAAAGCCAGCCTCAGCTACTGAGTGAGGCTTTCAGCAACTTAGTGAGACCCTGTTTCCAAATAAAATATAAAATAGGTCTGGGTGTGTCGCCTGGAGGTAGAAGACCCCTGGGTTTCATCCCCAGTATCACACACACACACACACACACACAAACACACACACACACACAATGGTAAATATTCTTTTTTTTTTTTTTTTTGGTGGTGGTACTGGGGTTCCTGGAAGCCCTTCTACCTCTGGGCTACACTCCCAGACATTTATGCTTTTTTTTTTTTTTTTTTTTTTTTTTTGGAAACAGGGTCTCTTAAGCCAGCCCCACTGACTTCAAACCTGCGTGATCCTCCTGTCTCCGCCTCCCAAGTGCGGGGATTACAAGCGTGCACCACCATGCCCTGCACAATGGTAAATATTATAAGGTGAAAAGGTAATTGGGCCTCTAGATGTCCAATCTGAGGACATTAAAGCTAGAACAATACCCATTCCCTGCCACCTGAGAAGAATGAAAATTTCTCTAAAGATTTTACTTTGGATTCTTAATTCAAGAACACCAGGTAGGATTGAGAGCTATCTGAATAAGGAGAATAAGTAACTTTTACATTCTACATGCCTTGTGTCTGGCACTACCTCAAAATCTCCTGCTCTTACTCGTCTTACAGAACAGTAGTAACAAGGAATATGTCCCTGCAGTAGACACAATAATGAGCCCACAAAGATGTCCCTGTACTAAACACAGACCTTGCTGAATACGTTATATTACATCATAAGAGGATACTAGGGTCAAGAACAAACCCTGGATAACATGCGTAGGTGGAATTTAATCACAACGGTCCTCATAATGAGATAGGGATAGAGACATATGAGAATCTGAGGATCTAAGTGGTATAGTAAAAGAAAGACCCACCAACCCTTGCTCTCTTTGAATATGGAAGGAGACCACAGCCAGGAAATAGGAGGCAACCTTAAGAAGCTGAAAAAGGCAAGAAGCAAATTCTTCCCTAGAACTTCCAAAAAGTAGTCCTGTTTGTTTGTTTGTTTGATTGTTTGTTTTGTTTATTATATTGGTACTGGGGATTGACCCATGGGCATTCTACCTTTTGTTGACCAAAAATAAACTTTCATATTTCTATACCCTTCTTTAGTCCTTGGTCTTCATTCTTTAAAATCTAGTAGACAATAATCCAATAAGAAAAAACATTGAGTTTCATTTTGGCATCCAAGATGGGACAATAAGGGCAATACAATGCATTTTAAAGATGAGTGTTTGGATATTCTGATTTCTAAGATCTGCAGGGTAGTTCAAACTTTCCTTCTGGAGGTTCAATATTTGAGAATCCTAACATAAAATAGCAATAAGCAGATTAACATGAGAAAAGCATACAGATTAATGTACATATGTGTGAGTCATACACAGAGTGCAGTGAGGACAAGGCCAGATGGTTGATGTTTTTATAATGTCTTGCATTACACAAAGCAATAGTGAGATCTTGTATCAAAACAAATAGGGCTGGGGTGTAGCTCAGAAGTAGAACACCGTTGAGTTCAATCCCCAGCTACACACACATACAGGCACCCACACACAGGGACATGCACCCACATACAGGCACACACACACACACACAAACAGACAGACAGACAGACACACACACACACACACAACACACACACCCAGGCTGGTGGCGCAGGCCTGTATTTCTCATACTTTGAAGGCTGAGACAGGAGAATTGCAGATTTAAAGACAGCCGCAGCAACATATTCAGACAACCTAGGAAAACCCTGCTTCAAAAACAACAACAAAACTCCCAGAGGCAAACTGTCTCAGAACTTTCCTAACGATGAATGGAAAGGCTGCATATTGGCAGTTACCAGCAAACCCATCCTGATGTCACAGTCGGTGGATGAGTCACACATTCGAGGAGAGAATTTCCTTGGTTTTCCAATTTATTTTTTTAATCATTTTTTTTATTGGTGCACTGTATTCATACATGATAGTGGGATACAAAAAAACTTTTGTAGACATACATGCACACATCGCCCAGTCAGCCCCCACCCGATCCCCACCCCGTTCCCTCCCCATCCCTCCTTCCCATGCTTGGCTTAGTGGTTGACATCTAGTATTATAGCAATTTATCCAAAATTAAAAATGGTAATCTCACAATTTAAATGGGAGCAGACTGTGCAAGGCACTTGTCCTAGCACGAGTGCTTTCTCCTGTCGGTCATGAAGAGAACCCATTGTGTTACGATTAGGTCATGCTTGACCCACCTCCGGAATGTTTTCAGAGTGACAGAATATTTATTTCTCGGAGATGTCTCCAGGGTTCAAGAAGGTCGGATCCGCATACTTACAAAGACCTTGTGAGCCTAAGGAGGTTTAAGACCATCCTCCCCCTCTCTCCGAGGAGGGCTGTTATTGTTACTCCAGCTGCACTTGAGCGAGGCCGCCCACCTTCTCAGGCTAAACTTAGAATAAGGGAGTCATTAATAGCGTCTAATCACACCAAAAGAAAACTCGGCTTTCTTAAAAAAATAATAACAGTCTTGATTCAGAATAGCTTAATTGCCTTTCCCACGTGTTACGAACAAAAACTAACAAAAATCCCAAACTAGAATTTAACCTTTAGACTAGTAATAAAATGCCATTGTTTTTCAACCTATCGTAATTACTCAATACACACAGATTTTAACTTTAAAAATTACATCTAAAATTGTCCATGCAAATAGATTGTACTTTCTAATCAAATCACTGCAAATAGTGATGAATACCACAAATAGCTTTGTTTTTGTCTCCTTTGTCTCTCATTTTCCTTTTTTTTTTTTAATACTGGGGATTAAATCAGGTTCATTCTACCTCTGAGCTACTCCCAGCCCCATTTTTATTTTTATTTTGAAACAGGGTCCTCCTAGGTTGATGAGTCTCACTACTTGCTGAAGCTGTCCTCAAACCTGCAATATTTCTGTCTCCTCAGCCTCTCAAATACTGGAATTACAGGCATGTGCACCATGCTGGGCATTTATTTTATTTTATATTTTATTTTATTTTATTTTGAAAGAGTGTCATGCTGAATTGCTGAGCTGGCCTGGAACCTGCAATCCTCCTGTCTCGCTTTCCAAGTACAAGTGTGCACCCCTGTGCCTGGCCATACCACAGATTTGATGCCAACATTTTCACAGGCTCACCTTCCAAAAACTCAATAAACCTAGACCTTAACAAGGGTGTTGCTATGAATGAAGACTCAGTTCCCATGCGGTCACAGTATGGGTTTGTAACTAACAACTGACAGCTAATGATTTCCCTTCAGATTCACAGAGTTGAAGGGACCTCACGTAAGAGGCGGTGAGAGAAAACCACCGAATCACTCCTCGGGGACTGTCAACCGGATAGGTTAATTGGGCATTCTTTCCATTCAAATATCAAGTTACAAAAAGTGAGATCTCTCTGGAAACAACCAACAAAACTCAACATTGAGGAGACTACAGGTTTAACACTATCGATTCACATTTTAATTGTTAATAAAAATTTGTTTTTTTTAGGCAAGAAATGTAATTAAATAACAAGACCTAAAGAGAAAAGGGTGCCCTCCTGTAAAAGGAATCTTGGGCTGGGGGTATTGTTCAGTGGTAGAGCAGTACCTATCAAGTATATGGCCCTGGCTTTGGTCCCCAGCACTGTGAGAAGTTGGAGGGTACATGGGGCCCAGTGGGCTTCACAACCACATCTGCATCATCTTTTCACAAGGCAGTGTGACCCAGTCTAAGGAGCAGTTACCAAAAACAAGAAAACAGTCACAGGAGGGAACATTCCAACCCTGACCATCAAGGCTAGCCCCCACCAGGCACACACACACACACACACACACACACACACACACACAGCCTGGTCTATGAGCAACCAAGACCGGATGTTCCCAGAACCAGGCACCAGCCCCTCCCTTGCTCTCTCTGATATAAAAATTTTCTCGCTTCTCCCTAGCACTGCTGCTTTCCTGTGTAAGACAGCCCGGCAGCTAACCTCACCTGCAATAAACTTTCCCTAATTGGACCGGCCTCTGGGGTCTCTTGTCTCTTAGGTTGCATGGATCACCTTATAAAAAGAAGAGGAGGAGAAGAGAGGAGAGGAGAAGAGAGGAGAGGAGACAGCCATGAAAGAAATCCCTCCTTCCTGCTCTACATATAGCAGTAATGGATCAAAACAAAGTAGTGACATTAACCCTGATTTTACAATAATCAATGAAAAATATTGACACCAAATGATCAAGTTTTATAAGATTGCCATTGGCATTATTTTGTTAAAGAGGTTGAAAGTGAAGCAAGATACCATGAATGGAAAAGGCAGGGAAAGGGTGCTTGCTTTTCACCCCCTCCTACACACCTACATATCCATTTGACCAAAGCACACCATTGGGCTTTGGTGGAAGAGAAATGAGGAGCGGGGACGAGGCAGCGTGCCTGCTTACCTATACCAGTTTCTTGAGCTTTACTGAACAAACAAGGAGCAGGCTGACCAAGGATTAGAGAAGACCAGTATGGAGGAATGCAAAAATATTGTGGGGGGAGGAATTTATCTACGCACGCGTTGTCCCAGGCAGAAGCTCTGAAGTACAGTGGGGACTTGGTGGAAGGCACCTCCTGCCTGCTGCAGAGGCACACGGTCTCTCCATCTGCATTGATGGCCCCTGTCCACTCACTGCATAGACAGACTGTGTCACTCCCGAGATGTTAGCTGGCTCACGGCCTCTGGATCTTCCACTGCACCATGGAACTGCCAAGTCCTGCTGCCTTCAAGCTGGCGCGGCCTCTGCTCTGTGCCCTGGGCTCTTCCTGGGCCGTGGAGAGTGCCAGTCTTCACAAAGGGCCCCTCCACAAAGGGACCAAGTACACAGCCAAAGAGCACACAAGCCACTTCTACCCCAAATATTTTATATTCTAACAAAAAAAAAAAAAGGAAAAGAAAGAAATTGTTACAATACTTTTAGAATAGGTTGAAAAAAATTAAAAATTGTGACTATTGCAGAGAGCAATGGCACACACCTGTATTCTCAACTACTAGGGAGGCCGAGGTAGATAGGAAGTTTGAGGCCAGCCTGGGCAACTTATTGAGACCCTGTCACAAAATTAAAAATAAAAAGGATGTGGCTCATTACAACATCCCCAGGGCCAATCTCCAGTATAGGGAGGAAGAGAGGAAGAGAGGAAGAGAGGGAGGGAGGGAGGGAAGGAAGGAAGGAAGGAAGGAAGGAAGGAAGGAAGGAAGGAAGGAAGGAAGGAAGGGCATTCTGTGTTATCTTACTATCAATCCTAGGGTGTTTAAGCTGAAAAACAATTTAGAGATAACAGCTTCACTCTGGGCATTATAGCATATCACATGCTTATAATCCCAGTACCTTGGGAGCCGTGTACACGTGCAAGTCCCCGTGAGCTGGCGGTGGGACTGCATGTAGTCCACTTCCCGCTATAGTAGAAGAACCAGACCTTAGTCCTGTGGGTCTGAAATATAAAAACTTGGAGCCACTGAAATATGCATGGATAAGTGATGCTCAATAAGGCTTCCCTGGGCCCAACACGGGGATCAGACACAGACTGGTGTGCTGTGAACAAGCACGTGTGCAGTGCAGTGGATGAGCATCATCCCGCGCTCGGGAGGCGGAGACAGGAGGATCGCGCTTAGGAGACCCTGTTTCCAAATAAAAATGTAAAACTAGGTCTGGGAGTGGAGCCCGGAGGTAGAAGGGCTTCCAGGAACCCCAGTACCATAAAAAAAAAAAAAAAAACAAGCAAAAAATTCAACTACTGTGTAGGAAGACGTGCATAAATTGGTGAAATGTTAAAGAGCAAGTGACCAAAAGTAACTAAGCAACATTTATAAAAGGCAAAAGAGCCGGGCGTGGCGGCACACGCTTGTGATCCCAGTACTTGGGAGGCACGCTTGTGATCCCAGTACTTGGGAGGCACGCTTGTGATCCCAGTGCTTGGGAGGCTGAGGCGGGAGGATCGCAGGTTTGTGGTCAGCCTCAGCGACTTAGTGAGGCCCTCCACAACTTAGTGAGTCCTTGTTTCAAAATGAAGAATAAAAAATAGGCCTGGAGGTAAAATGCCCCTGAAGAACTAATATTAATAAGATTTATTTACCTTCACCCAAAGTAAGAAGAAAAGCCAGCTTTGGGAATCTGAGATGATCCCAGCTGCTCCCCCAAGTCTTTAACACCAGCCATTCCAGAATGTCTTGTAGATAAGGGTGGACTGTGTTCCTTTCTGGACAAACACTTTCCACACGGCTGATAAAGGCTGGGATTTGGTACTGAAGAACACAAGCAATGACAAGAATATGTGCTTGAACATCCTCTTGCCTCAGGCAAATTGTTACCTTTTGATGACTTGGCTTACAGAGTAAAGAAAATAAGAAAAAGAAGAAACACAAGGTCTGGGGTATAGGTCAGTGGTATAGTGCTCTCCCAGGATGTGTAAGGCCTGGTGCTCAATCACTGGCATCACACAAGAGAGAGACAGAGACAGAGACAGGAGGTAAAGAGGAGGAGGAGGAAAGGAAGGGACCCCAGAATATCTAGGCCACAGATTTCATATTGAAATCTTGACACTGGCAGACAGCAGAAAGGGGAGTGAGATGTTTTTTGTAAAGAGAGTAGGAAAGGGGGAAAGAGAGAGCTCACCCTTGTGGGTGGTCAGGACCCTGGTTTCTGGCAGTTGCTTTCTGGACACTACTTGAGAGTAGCCCAAGCCATGTACCATCAATTATAAATGCTTTCTTCCAAAATCAATGTGATATACTGAAAGAGAGGTGCAGGCCACCCCAGGGGCCTGGTTGTCCAGCAGAGGCCTTTAGGTCACGACCTAAGTGTAGCCTGGGCACCTTGTATTCTCTCAAAGCCAACACGACCTGCGAGAGAGAGGAAAGCTCCCAAAGGGATGGGTTCCCAGAGTGGGTGACCATTCCCAGGGGCTGGTCTGGGAGTTTACATACATCTCTTTCAGGTGGGGTCTCAGAGGCAGGACTTGGGATTTGCACAGAGTATTTGTATAATGTCCTCTGAGTCTCCTCTCCATTGGGGTTCCAGATGCTGTTTCCTGGACTCTCTGGGATATTTCCTGGGATTGTTGATCGGAGGGACAGTGGGAGTCTTGTGAAGCTCTGGTCACTCTGTGGAAGCTCTACTCTCGTCATCACTTGACATTTGGGAGGTCTGGTTTCTTCAGTTTTGGAAGTTACTTAGCATTTGTTGCCTCTCAGAAAATGAAGTTTTCCTCCCAAGGCCCGAGGCCCTATCTGCCTACGCCTTTTGTACCTCCTTAATATGGCTTGTCTTCCCGGGAAGACTTTTCTTTTCTTTTCTTTTCTTTTTCTTTTCTTTTTCTTTTCTTTTCTTTTCTTTTTCTGGGTCTGGGGATGATGGAATCCAGGGGCATTTGACCTCCAAGCTACATCCCCTGCCCTACTTTTTATTCTTTATTTTGAAACAGGGTCTCACTAAGTTGCAGAGAGCCTCACTAAGTAGCTGAGGCTGTCCACAAACTGCGGTCCTCCAGTCTCAGCCTCCCGAATGCTGAGATTACAAACGTGCGCCACCACGCCCAGCTTGACTATTCTTTTCCATTGCTTAGAACTCCATAAACAGCTGTTCGGGTTGAGACCCACAGGAGGGCTTCAGATTTGAAAAAATGCCATTCTTGTCCCAGACATCATTGTAATTTTCTATTTTTGTGCATGTTTTTGTTTATAATTTTATTGACCTCAAAGATGGATATTATGGCAGTTTTTTGGCAGATGGCCATAAAACGCCTTATGCTAAGAAAACCAGTATGTTATAATGTTCTAGAAAATGAAAGTAAATGGTCCTCATCTAACCAGTGTAATATGTGTCAGTCGGCTTCAGTCTAAACAGAAGGACTAAGTACAGTAATAAAATCTCAGTGATCTAAAAACAGCATGATAACTTGGCCTCCTACCCAAGAAGATGCTTTGCCAACAAATGCACTGATTCAGGAGTATCATAAAATCTAAAACAAAATCCTCCATTGGTTATAGGGCACTGGCTATTTCCAAGCTATATTCCCAGCCTTATTTTTTATTCTTTATTTTTAAATAGGATCTCACTAAGTTGCCAATGACCTCACTACGTAGCTAAGGGGGACCTCGAACCACTAATCCTCCTATCTCAGCCTTCCAAGTATTAGGGTTACAATCATGTGCCACCATGCCAGGCTTCAAACTTATTTTTCAATGCTTTAGATTCTAGCATAAAATAGTAAGCTATTATATAAGTTCTTCTTAATGTCTGAGGAAATTTATTTGTATATTTATTTATTTGTTTTTGCCTTGGGGTTAAACCCAGGAGAATTCTACCTCTGAACTTCATCCCCAGGCCTTTTTATTTTTTGTTTTAAAACAGGGCCACGCTAGACTGCTGAGAGTCTTTGCAAATCACTGAGGCTAGTCTCAAACCTGTGAACCTCCTATCTCAGCCTCAGAAGTACAGGTACATGCCACCACAGCTGGCTTCAAAAGTAATTTTTAATTACTATTATAATAAGACAGAAAATAAAAAATATATTTGGCTTATTGGATAAATATTTGAAAAACTAGGCCAAAAACAAAGAAAGAAAAAAAAAAAGTCCTCAGAGTAACTGGTTTCAGTAATTGGACAAAATGTGAATTTACCTTTCATCTCCCTGTCAACCAACTGATAAATTTCTAAAACACTTGAAACTAACAAAGAGCCCACATTCCATTAAACCCAACATATGTTCTGTGGATTTGAGTATACATTCATATAGTTAGAAGAAAACTCTAGTTGATAATTAACCAACATCAAATTTTGGAAACATTGCACACAAATTCTTCCAAATGACAAAAAAAAATTACTAGTCTTTTTTTATGTAAAAACAATTATTTGTACTTTGTATCTATGTCAAATTCTTTGTGAATTAAAAAAAAAATCTGTCCAAAAATTGAAAATTGTACAGATTGGCAGCATTCGTCACAGGGTCTTAATAAACATGAAGAAAATTAAATACATTTCAATAATAGTGTTAGGAATTCAAAAATGAAATGTGATTTTTAAATATAGCTACAATTATTAATGCTTCAAACAGATACATGTGAAAATAACATGAAAATGTGTTGTTGTTGAGTACATAGTATGAATGGTTGATTTGGGGGAGAATAATACTAGCACTCAAAAGACCAACCAAAAACTTTATGAGCAAAATAATAGAAATTTTACTTATCTGCAAAAACTGCAAAAAATGTTAGTATTATATGGGAAACATTTTCCTAAAGTACAAACATCAACATCCAACCATATATTACTTGAATAAGGAAGACATGTTAAATACCATGTAGTCATTTTAGATACAATCTCTCATGCCAACTAGGTGGAACCGGTAATAATTATTACTAGAGTTTTGGATTTCAAAAAGGCATATATGTCCATATTTTGTGAGGAATTTATTTCTATGTGTCAAAAAAAGACTATAGGTTGTTGTTTGTTTATTTGGTACTGGGAAATAATCCCAGATATTTTTTTTTCTTTTTTGTTTTTTTGGTGGTACTGGGGTTCCTGGAAGCCCTTCTACCTCCGGGCTACACTCCCAGACCTATTTTTACATTTTTATTTGTTGAAACAGGGTCTCCCATGCCAGCACGCGCGGCTGGTTTCGAACCTGAGCGATCCTCCTGTCTCTGCCTCCCAAGCGCGGGGATTACAAGCGTGCGCCACCACGCCCGGCAAAACCCAGATATTTTTAATAATGTTGACTGTTAAGTCCTCTACAAAATCAATCATACTGACTTGTTAGGCAAACAAGGATGAAGATATTAAACTGTTTTGGCAAAGAACAGCACCATCTTAATGTCTCAGCCAGGGCAATTCCTGGAGCCTGGTAATTCAAGGCAAGGATCTGGTTGGGATTAGTCAAGTTTTGTGACATAATGGTTTAGGACTGGTGGACATAGTGAATCTTTAAATATTAAAGTGTGGAAAGCCAGGTATCATGATGCCCACACCGCTAATCCAAATGCTTGGGAGGCTGAGACAGGAGAATGTTGGGTCTAAGACCAGCCTCAGTAATTTAGGGAGACGCTCAGTAACCCAGCCGGATCCTATTACAAAACAAAAAAATTTAAAAGGTCTGGAAGGTGTAGCTTGGAGGTAGAATGCCTCTGGGTTCCATCCCCAGTACCACAAAAGAGAATAATAGGTGTGGAGAAAACAATGTCCTAATAGACTCACTGTTTATCCAGGTGGGTATAAAGTTTTTCTGATAAAAATGGAGGAAAATATTTGCTGATAAACCGGTTTGTAGGAATTCTCTGAAGCAAACAATGAAAATGGTTATTTATTGGTTCCCAGTCTTATCTTCTGGGCTAGAATTTCCTGGGGTGGAGATGGGGGCATTAAGCTATATTGACACAGATACTATCAATTCTCAGAAGAATGCCTATAAAAACTGTATCTAGAAAAAAATGATTGGAATGGCCAGGGACATGATAATGTCACAAATACACACGGAAAACAGAAGGGATCAAAGGAGAAAGACTCAAAATATGCTGGTTTTTGAACCGAGTGTAGTGGCGCACGCTTGTAATCCCAGCATTCAGGAGGCTGAGACTGGAGGATCGCGGTTCACAGACAGCCTCAGCTACTTAGTGAGGCCCTCTGCAACTTTGTGAAACCCCGTTTCAAAATAAAGAATAAAAAATAGGGCAGGGGTTGTATCTCGGAGATTGAATGCCCCTGGGTTCCATCCCCAAACCCGAAAAAAAAAAAAAAATACTGCTTTTTGGATTGCAAGTTTTTTTTACCTTTGCAGAAAACTTGCTACAACTTTTTTGACATCATGAGTGGGGATTATTGAAAATAACCTTAGGGCCAGGCATGGTGGCACACCCTTGTAACTTTAGTACTTGGGAGGCTGGGACAAGAGGATTGCAGGTACAAGGCCAGCTTCAGTTACTTACTGAGGCCATCTGCAATTTAACAAGACCCTGTTTCAAAATAAAAAAATGAGCCAGGCATGGTGGTGCATGCTTGTAATCCCTGGGCTTGGGAGGCTTAGACAGGAGGATTGCACAGGTTCGAAGCCAGCCTTAGCTACTTAGTGAAGCTCTCAGGTTAGTGAGACCCTGTTTCCAAATAAAATATTAAATAGGTCTGGGAGTATAGCCTGGAGGTAGAAAGACCCTGGGTTTCACCCCCAGTACCACTAAAAAAGAAAGGAAGAAGAAAAGAAGAAAAGAAGAAAGAGAGAGAGAGAGAGAGAGAGAGAGAGAGGAAGAAAGAAAGAAAGAAAGAAAGAAAGAAAGAAAGAAAGAAAGAAAGAAAAAGAAAGAAAGGGCTAAAGGTATAGCATGGAGGTAGAATGCTGCTGGGTTCAATCCCCAGTAATGCAAAAAAAGAAGGATGAGGAGGAGGAGAAGGAGGAGGAGGAGAAGGAGGAGGAGGAGGAGGAGGAGGAGGAGGAGGAGAAGGAGGAGGAGGAGGAGGAGGAGGAGGAGGAGGAGGAGGGGGAGGAGAAGGAGGAGGAGGAGGAGAAGGAGGAGGAGAGGAGAAGAGAAGGGAGGGGAGGAGGAGAAGGAGGAGGAGAGGAGGAGGAGAAGAAGGAGGGAGAGAAGGAGAAGGAGGGGGAGGAGAAGGAGGGGGAGAAGGAGAAGGAGGGGGAGGAGGTAGAGGAGGAGGAGGTGGAGGAGGAGGAGAGGGAGGAGGAGAGGAGGAGGAGAAGAAGGAGGGAGAGAAGGAGAAGGAGGGGGAGGAGAAGGAGGGGGAGAAGGAGAAGGAGGGGGAGGAGGTAGAGGAGGAGGAGGTGGAGGAGGAGGAGAGGGAGGAGGGGGAGGAGGAGGAGGGGGGAGGAGGAGGAGGAGGGGGAGGAGAGGAGGAGGAGGAGAACAGAACCTTAGGAAAGAGAAAGAGAAATTTGAAGTCATTTAAAAGAAATAAGAGTCAAGTGAAGCTATCAGACACTAGACTTGATAGTTAAAGCTTTCTGCAACATGAACCAAAGTTTTGAATTTTTAAAAACCCACTTTAAATGCGCTAAGTAGAAATTTGGCATAATAACTTATAAAATATTGACTTTAATAGGTTAATTTACCCAGGAACAAAAATTTAACTTACATATAATACACTTTAAAGCATCAAAGGAGCCGGGACTAGTGTTGCACACCTGTAATCCCAGTTACTCAGGAAGCTGAGCCAGAAGGATCACAGGTTTGAGGCCAGGACATAATAAGACTCTGCTTCCAAATAAAAAAATTAAAAGGACTGGGAGTGTAGCTCAGTGGTAGCTTCATTTACAAGAACATAAGCCATGATCTCAAAAGGCATGAGGCTCCCAAGTCGCTGATTAGCTGCCTGTGAGTTCATACAGTAAGCTTGAGGAGGGTCTGGAGTCCCTTCTTGTCTCCTACTCTAGTTAAAGGAAAATTTTTTCCTCCCCTGGAGAGTCTACCATAGCTAAGCAGTGGCAGGGGGATCTCTACAATCCCAGAGAGCCCATTGGCACTGGTTATCCAGTCACCCACCAGGATGCAATCATGTTTTGGGGAGGGTTACTAACCTCAAGATGCAGTGGTGTTAGGCCACCGTCAGCTGGAGCCCACCCTTGGGCTCCAAAAGTGTAACTGTTTGAGATGTTGATGTGGGTTCTTGTTCTTAGCTAGTATAGAAAAAGTAGCCAGAACTATACTACTGCAAGCTTAAGCAACTTTTATTATTACAAAGGCAGAAAGAAGACACTGAACTATAAAGCACTGCATCAGAGAGGGGGATGCAGTGGAGTGCCTTGAAACTAAGACACTGAAGTTTTTGAACACAGAACAGTTTTTATAAAGATGTATTATCTCCCATCCTGCTTAACCAATAGTCTTTCTATCTGCCCCTGACCTAATGCAGGTGTAGGCCCACCCACTATCTCTGGTTCAAGCCAAGATTTGTTACTTGGTTAACAAAGTCAGGGGTCATGTGGTATATGCCCTCTTTGACGAAGGCCTATGCCATCCTCCCGTGTCCCTGGGGAGTTTGGGCCTTTTTTTTTTATCTCTCGCTGCTAGAAGCTAGTTATTATGAAAACTTGTCTTTAGATTATGGAGGCCCTGGACTACAACTCTTTTGTGTACTTGGTAATCGATATAGGGTTCTCTTAATAACTTTAATCTAACATTCCATGTTTAGCTGGGCTAACAGCTAATTTTTAGCTGCAGCTATTGGCTGACAGCTTAGAGGCAGAGAAAAGGATTTTATTGTTTTGCCTAAGTATGAAAGCTTATTCTTACTAACCATTAATAGAGCTCTTATTAACAATCAATACAGGCTCAATCCCCATCAGGTGCTTTGAAGCAGCACATGGGGTTTTCCTACACCCAGTCCAGGTCACAGAGGAGAGGAGGTAGGTAAATAGAGGCACTGTTTGCCTCTATATAGTATTAGGGCTAAAGGCTTTCATTGTCTCTAAAGCATTTATTATACCTTAATCATTAGAATGAAGGGCAGAGAGGGGAACTCTGTATTGTAACAGTTGCCTCCCCTCCCTGCCTGAGTGCCTGCCCAGCACTCAGGCCCTGACTACTTTTTACATTTTTTTAAATTAATACCATAGCAATTTTCCAAAACTAACATATCTGGGTTTAATTCCAAGTAACACACTAACACACACACACACACACACACACACACACACACGTGCGCGCACACTTCAAATGAACTAACAAAAATTTTAAAACAAAGCAAGTGTCACACACACACACACACACACACACACACGCATGCATGCACACTTCAAATGAACTAACAAAAAAATTTTAAAACAAAGCAAGTGTGTTTAGGAAGAATATACTTATACTAAACAAATCAGAAGCTCTTGACATTGACAACACCATTTCCATATAGGCAATGCTGAAAAAGGATTAAGTCATTTTGGTTCAACTGAGATTCCAACCTAAGGTTCAAATTAAATTTCAAATTCAAATTTCTTTTTTTAATACTGGATATAACAGTATTATGTTTAAAGAAAAAAATTAAATACTGAAAGAATGCCAAGGCCTTTCAGTATTCCAGATGTAATTTAAATAATTCCAATGCACATGAGCTACCACAACCATGTCAACACTAACAATTAACACAAACACAGCAAGGAAAACAGTACTGATGGGACTTCAGTGCATATGGAACAAAAATCCACACATCCATCCAGTTGTTGTATTACAATATTTTTGCTACAAAAATTCTAGACAGGTTTTCAATAACTTTTGTAGCTCTCAGGATAAATTCAACCTTGTGGTAGTAATTTCCAATAAAAAATGTTATAGCTTTACCATACTAAAGTTTATCAATGGTATATGACAATATACAAAAAACTGTATATTGCTTTAGAAAACAAGACACTGAAGTCGGTATTGAAATTGTCATAAAAATTTTTTTCTAGGAAACTGTCGGGGCCCACTCGGCTAGACCGGGATGGGGCGGTGGCTCAAGATGGCGCCTAGGCATGTTGCCAAGTCACGAGGCTCGCGAGGCTGGCGGTGCCCTGAGCCTGCGTAGTGAGCCCTATCAGGCGCCCTACGGATGATCAGTGACGCAGCGCCTCGTGCTACCACCAGCCCGCCTATGAGAGGGCTAGAAATGCGCATGCCCTAGCTGTGGGAAGCTTGGGGTTGGTGGAGTGATGAGGGAGGGGTTATGAGACTGATATATATTTGCCTGCTGTACGCATTGGAGGGGAAGCATTAAAGAGGAAGCACCATCAACAGACTCGGCGTTTGTGTCTTCTTTCCTGGGGCTCTGCAGGTCGGAGCCTTAGGGACGCGACAGGAAACAAAAATATTTAACTCTTTTTTCTTTTTCCTTTTGGTAGTAGAGACCATGAGCCACACTTCCAGCCCTTTTTTTTTTTTTTTTTTTTTTTTAATGCTGGGAATAGAACCCAAGGACAATTTATCTCTGAGCTATACTCCAAGCCCTATTTTATTTTTTATTTGGAAACAAAGCTTCATTAAAATTGCTGAGAGCCTCATTAAATTGCTGAGGCTGGCTTTGAACCTGTGATCCTCCTGTCTCAAACTCCCATGTACTGGGATTATAGGCATAAACCACCACACTGAACCTATTTTTTATTCTGAAACAAGATCTTGTCAAGTTGCTAGGAGAGGCTATGAACCTGCAAAACTCTTGTCTCAACCTCCCAAGTACTGGGATTACTAGTATGTGCTACCATACCTAGCTAAAATGACTCTTTTATAACAAATGATTAAATGCTACTGTGAATATTTTTAATTCTAGTGACTTCTTAACTATTTTAGAGAGTTCTTACTTAACTATCTGTAATACATATTCAATAATTTATAGAATTTTTTTTTTTGGGTGGTACTGGAGTTCCTAGTAACCCTTCTACCTCCGGGTTACACTCCCAGACACCTATTTTTTATATTTTATTTGGAAACAGGGTCTCTTAAGCCAGCGTGGCAGGCTTCGAACCTGCGTGATCCTCCTGTCTCTGCCTCCCAAGCGTGTGGATTACAAGTGTGCGCCACCACACCCGGCTAATTTATATAATTTATGTGCAATACTTCAGGCTTACTATGAACTTTAGTATTAAGAAAAAATATTGCCATGTGTAGTGGCACACACCTGTAATCCCACTACTACTTAGGAGGCTGAGACAGGAGGATTGCAGGTTCAAGGCCAGCCTTGGCAACTTAATGAAACCCTGTTTCAAAGCAAATTTACAAAGGCTGGGCGTGTAGCTCACAGAATGCTCCTGGGTTCAATCCCCATACCCAAAAAAAGAAATGAGATACTTGCTTCTAATGAAAATATAGACTTGAGGGAAGGGAAAGATACTTCTTTCCTACTTCACAAATATACATAGGAATGCCAAAGCACAGTTTTCAAAATGTTAACATAATTCTTAAACAAATTGACAGTGAATCTGTGTCAAAGATTTAATAGGCTTCTTAATAATAAAGGTGTTATGGGGGAAGGGATGGTTCTGAGAAGTGTCTGAGGAGTCCCCAAAAGACAGAGGAGAATTCAGTTCAGGACTGGTGCAATCCCTGGCTGGTGTGATAGAAAAGATTTTTCAGCACATGCCAGTCAGAGACATAGGTAGAAGTTTATTTAGGAAAGCGAGGGACACAGTCGAGGAGAATGCCTGCTTCTTCAGACTTCAGAGTAAGAGATGTGTCTTGAAGCTTCCAAGTTTGTTTGTTTGTTTGTTTGTTTGTTTGTTTGTTTGTTTGTTTGTTTTTGGTGCTGGGGCTGGAACCCAGTGGCTTTCTACCTCCGGGATACACTCCCAGACCTATTTTCTATTTTATTTGGAAACAGGGTCTCACTAAGTTGCTGAGAGCCTCACTAAGTAGCTGAGGCTGGCTTCGAACCTGTGCAATCCTCCTGTCTCAGCTTCCCAAACTCTGGGATTACAAGTGTGTGCCACCACACCTGGGCCTTCCCAGTTCTTTTAAAGGAAACTTGGTGGAAGGTGGTATGGGAAGGTGTGTGAGGAGGTATCAGGCCACTGATGCACTCTACTCCTGGATCTTCAGTATGGTCTCCACTGTCTGCTCAATAGATACCTCTCTTGCTTAAACTATTTATAAGGAGCCTGTTTCCAAAACACTAAAAATAAAAAGGGCTGAGGGTATAGTTCAAAGGTAGAATGCCCTTGGGTTCAATCCCCAGTACAAAAAAAATTAACAAAAATAACGATAATGAAAATAATAAATATCAAGCCTTGGATTGAGACTCAGGGTTTCAGATTCCGAATCTAGACTAAGTTTTCACATCTTACCGTAGAAGTTATAACGCTTTGGTGTGGCTAATCCACCTATGAATTTGTACTCAATCTGAGATGCTATTTAGAATTCCATTAAGTATTTTTCTTCTGTGCCAAGATTTGTCAACCTCAGCACTACTGACATTTTTCTTTGTTGCAGGAGGCAGTCCTGTGTACTGTAGGTTATTACCAAGGTCCCTGGCTTCTACCCACTGGATGCTAACGTAACCCCATGCATATCTTTCTCCATACACACTAGTCATGACACAATTGGCCCCAGCTGAGAACCCCAGATTCGCTCTGTGCTGCGTACCTTTGGGATTTGTCTCCTCTGTGTTTCCTTCTGTCTGTGAGCACATGGAATCTGAGCCCTAAAAACCTGCTGCCCCCTCTATTTGGTCCCCCTGGACTTCCTGCTAGCCGTTTGCCTGCAGTAACTGACATCCTCACTGTGAACCTTTATCTGTTGTTGGAGAGTGTCCCAAACCCCCTCACATCAGCTCCATTCTGTAAGCTAGCCCATCCAGTCTCCCTGATTCAGTGGTTACTCAAGACCAGGAGTTCAAATTAAATTGGCTGCCCAAGAATGATTTACTGGAGGCTTCTGGAAATGTCTCACACAACTGGATTAACTATTTTGATTAATTTGACCCATCAGTTTGTTGGGAAGGAAGAGAATGGCCATTTTACTTATTTATTCACTTAATTTATACAACGGAATAATTTATTTAGACCCATTCATTTATTTACTTGACTGAGACTGGGACTGAGATAACTTGTTGGATTAATTAAACAGTTAAAATAATCAGATTAGGTGTGTATTGAAACTCAGGTCAAATGCAGCTACTATCTCAGTACGAATTATTTCATATCCTTTATTCCCCAGAGAATGTAGCTCAGTTAATAAATAATCACAATTTTCAGAGACTGCAGCTATTCTTTTTTCTTATACTGAGCAAAAGATAATAATTTTTTCCTTCAATTTCAAATACTATTTAAAATAATTATTTGTGAAGCCTTGGTGCTTCTGTGATGGAAACTTTCAGGCAAGAGAGAGTGCAAATCTGTAGCGTGTACATAGAACTGAGGATAATAAGTGTGTGTCATTGTGCATCCATGGTGGATTTCCCGTGCGATGGGGGGAGAATACGAGGAGACAGACCAGAGGGTTCACTTCACACTAGATTTCTTAGGAAGCTCGTAAAAAGGATTTACTGTATTTTGATTAATCCATCTTTCATCCACCTTGAGTGTCGCCATAGCAACTGGATATTTGTTTCCCAAAGATGGGCTTTCAGACTGTGGAAGGTTCATTCAGCTCCATACAAACCCCCCTGTATTCCTGAGAACCACATCTTTGAAATTCAGTGTGCATAGACAACGGCTCCCAAGCCCTGCCTGTGCTGCTCATGCCAGTGCCTCCATCACTTTATCACCGACAAGACACAATCGCTTTCTGAAGCATTTTCTCAGCACCAACACAGACATCTGTTTTGCCTCTATTCCTCAAAAACATTAAGTATTTTAAGCGTAGCCTAGAGGAGGCTAGCTGAGTAGTCATTATAGGGCTATTACAGAAGAAGAAGAAGAAGAAGAAGAAGAAGAAGAAGAAGAAGAAGAAGAAGAAGAAGAAGGGGAGGAGGAAGAGGAGGAGGAGGAGGAGGAAGAAGCCTCATCAAGTGTTGGTTATAATATCTGAAGGCACTGGTCTAGAGTAGTCCATCCAAAGATGCTCTTGTTAATAACAAATAACCAGTGGTCGAAAATTAATTATCCCCTTCTCAAAAGACAATTAGAAAGCAGAAACTAATTTAAGGCATACTAACATGTAAAGGACACACACTTTGTAAATGGGGTTGCATGACTTACCCAAGGATCTCACTGGAGTTAGAAACGAGATGGAGGAGCCGGGGGTGGTGGCACACAACTGTAATGGCAATACCTGAGAAAGCATGGCGGGTTCAAAGGGCAACCTCAGCAACCTAGCAAGATGTTGTTTTAAGACAAAAAGGTTAAAAAGGGATGGGTGGGTGTGGTTCAAAGGTAGAATGATCCTGAGCTCCATCCCCAGTACTCACACACACACACAAATGGAATTGAGAGCTGGGGGAGGGGGCTCAGTCTGGGGGCATAACTTAGTGTATAAACACTTGCCTAGCATGTGAATGGCTCTGGGTTTGACCCATAGTAACCCCAAAAGAAAAACAAAATTGAACTAAAATGCAAAAGAAGTGACACAAACTCCCAGCCCACAGGTCTGCTGATGCCACCCCGTGGGGCTTCCGCACCTGACTGCCAGGTCAGCCCAAACAGCACTCTGTGTTTAGACTGTGTCTAAATCTCCCTCTCTCTAAGAATGGAAATCCACTCTTTTCTACCCCTTCCCCAGATCTGTACTCTCATTCAGAAAGACTGCATAGGTAGGTGGATGCATGGGTTTGATGCTCTGTGTTAAAACACTGGGCTAGAGATGTAGCTCGGTGGTAGAGCTTGTGTTCACCAAGCAAGGAGGCCCTGAGTTCGATCCTCAGCACCAAAAACAAAACAACAAAACACTACAAACTATATACCACTTTTTACATGTCCCCCAAAAAAGTATCATTGGGGGATGGAGTGTTTTACTTTATATGCCTTATTTATATTCTTTTCCCTTTCATTAA
>NC_137795.1:98359301-98499301 GCF_963383645.1 Muscardinus avellanarius
TTAGTGAGGCCTGTGCAACTTAGTGAGACCCTATTTCCAAATAAAGAATTAAAAAAGCAGGGCTGGGGGTGTAGCTGGGAGGTAGAACACCGCTAGTTTCAATCCTTAGTACTGCAAATAGAAGAAAAGAAGGAAGAGAAGGAGGAGGAGGAGGAAGAAGAGGAGGAGGAAGAGGAGGAGGAGGAGGAGGAAGGAGAAGAAGAGGAAGAAAATAGAATAGATAGAAGTAAGCCGGGCATGGTGGTGCACACTCATAACCCCAGCATTTGGGAGGCTGAGACCAGAGGATCATGGTTCATGGCCAGCCTCAGCTACTTAGCGAGGCCCTCTGCAACTCACTGAAACCCTGTTTTAAAATAAAGAATGAAAAATAGGGCAGGGGGTGTAACTTGAAAGTAGAATGCCCCTGGGTTCCATCCCCAGTAGTATGTATGTATGTATCTCTCTCTCTCTCTCTCTCTCTCTCTCTCTCTCTCTCTCTCTCTCTCTCTCTCTCTCTCTCACACACACACACACACACACACACACACACACACACGAAAAAAAAGGATAGAAGAGAAAACTCAGAAGGAACATGGATGTGGACACCCAGATAGAGCGGAGAGGAGGAAGACAGAGCTTAGTAGAAGCCTCTGGGCTAAGGCTGTTGGTGGGCTGTGCACAGTGAATGCTGAAGGTAGATGGAGAGGGCAGGAGTTAATGGCCAAACATGGGGAGGCGAGGGGAGGGGGTAGATACCATCTTGCAGAGGCAGTGTACTAGTGCACTTAACCGTGGACTGTGGAACTGGGCTCTTAATCCTTGTTCTGTTACATATTAGCCACAATGCCTGCACAAGTCCTTTGAGTCTCAGCAGAGAAACAGATCCTGGAGTCAGAAATATGTGGCATTAGTCAGCTTTCTATTACTGTAACAAATACCTGAGATAAATAGGCTTAAGAAGAGGAAAGGTTTATTTTGACCAATTGGACTGGGCTTGTGGCAGCCCAGGTGGTACACCCAGGGGGGAGCAGGTGGTGGAGGAAGCTACTCACCTCACAGTAGCTGAGATACAGGACTGGCGTCTCACAGTCCCTTTAGGTACACCCTTAAGTACATACAGACCTCCCACTAGGCCCAGCTCTTAAAGGTTTCAACCACCCCCCAAGCCTTCACCACAGGGGCCTTTGAGGGACATTCTGGATCCACACCACAGCATGTGTGCCTGAAACCTAGGAATAAACACATTCGTTCATGGGGAAGTGCGTAGAGAACAAAGAAAAGATCCCAAAGAAGACCCTGGAGGACGGAAAAGAAAAAGAGGAGGTTGAAAGGGTGATGGCATTTTAGGGTCGGAGTTTTAGGATTTCGTCAGTTCTTTGGAAGGTCTCCTGTGTTCTCCACCTCTGATTCTGAAACTCATGCTCTAGCTGACAGTCCCTCAGGCTTCAAACACTCAGTCCAGGGACCTAGACTGTCAGGCACAAATTCACCCTCTCTGTCTTTTGTGTGTGTGTGTGGGGGGGGGGGGTGTACTGGGGATGGAACCCAGAGGCTTTCTACCTCTGGGCTATACTCCCAGACCTATTTTTGGAAACAGGGTCTCACTAGGTTACCGAGAGCCTCACTAAGTAGCTGAGGCTGGCTTCGAACCTGTGTGATCCTCCTGTCTCAGCCTCCCAAGTGCGGGGATTACAAGCGTGCGCCACCACGCCCAGCTCACCCTCTGTCTTTAATGTTGGAAAGGAACCTCCTGCTCCCCCTTCGCTCCTGTCCTGGAACACAGCCCTGGTGGTCTCCAATACACTTCCGGCTCGGCGTGCACTGCATGACAGTGGCCGGCACAGGAGTGGGGGTTGGTTGCTATTTAGCTTTGCTTTCACCAAAATGCTGGGTTGAGGGGCCTACCCTAGAAACCAGATAATGGCAGCGTCTACTGGGAGTCTGCTGTGACAAAGTAATTAAACACAAAAGAAAAAAGTGATAAGTCGAAACCCTCAAATATCTGCTCATGCTTATTTTGATAGCGTTTTTTGGGGGGCAGGGTACTGGAGATGGAGCCCAGAGGCATTCTACCTCCAAGCTACAGCCCCAGTCCTATTTTTTATTCTTTTTTTTTTTTTTTTTTTTTTTTGCGGGTCTGGGGATGGAACCCAGGGGCATTTGACCTCCAAGCTACACCCCCTACCCTAGTTTTTATTCTTTATTTTGAAACTGGGTCTCACTGAGTTGCAGAGGGCCTCACTGAGTAGCTGAGGCTGTCCGCGAACCGCGATCCTCCAGGTCTCAGCCTCCCGAATGCTGGGATTACAAGCGTGCGCCACCACGCCCGGCTTCTATTTTTTATTCTTTATTTTGAAACAGGGTTTCACTGAATTTCAAAGGGCCTCACTAAGTAGTAGCTAAGGCTGTCCATGAACCTCCATCCTCCTGTCTCAGCCTCCCAAATGCTGGGATTAGAAGTGTGCACCACCATGCCTGGCATTGCATTTTTGTGTATTTGAATGTGCCTGGATTTAACAGCGATGGGTTTGCTACAGCTTGTTTTGTTTATATTGAGGTCCCGAACAAATGTCAACTTCTCTTCCCCTTATCAAATCTAAACAACTATACATACCACTCTTATCGTTTGGATAATGTCTCCCATAAAGGCTCACGTATTGGCAATGCCAAACTGTTCAAAGGTGCAATCATTGAAACATAGGATGCCAGTCTTATTAGTGAATTAATCCATTGATGGATTAATAATTTGAATGGATTTACTGGGTGGTTCTGTAGGCAGGCAGGACATGACTGGAGGAAGTAGGTCACTGGGGTGTGGCCTTGGGGACTATCCATGCCCCTGGTCCAGAGCTCCTGCCTGTGTGCAAGAATGCACACTCCACTCTTAGCCTGCCTTTCCCTCCCTCCCTCCCTCCTTCTCTCCCTGCTTCCCAGCTGCTGAGAGGCTTCCTGCCACCATGATGTTTCTGCCTTGGAGCTGGCCAACCATGCACTGAACCCCTGAAACCATGAGCCGAATAATTTCCTTCTCTAAGCTGTTGTTGTCAGGTATTTTGGTCCCAGGACTGTGAAAGTTAATACTCTCCATCACCTTCTCTCTCCAGTCAAAGCTTTGTGATAAAAAAGGATGAGTGGAACAGGGCTTTTGAAGGAGGATGAATGACAGGGCCGCTCTGCTGACGACCATGTGCTCTTTCATTCTTGTGCCTCCTCTGGCCCTGCCTTGATCCCTGAGGCCAGAAGAGAGATACGATATCAGCCTTAGCTCTTCCTTCCCTACGTCTGCAGACCAAAGACGTGCCGATGGGGGACTTCTCCCTCCATCATGACTGCGCCATTACCACCCTCCACCTTGCCTGCAGTGTGCTGCTCCAGGGTCCTCGACCCTGGGACAAAGCTGGAAAGGGCAAAACACATCACCTCTTCCCATCTCTAAATAAACGGTGTCTAGACTTCATTACCTCTTTCAACGTACCTACAAATAAAACAAAGGCAACCACAAAGTTATTATTTTCCTTTTATTTGTTTCAAATTAAAAAAGAACAGGAAACAGCCAAATTCAACTACTAGAATATATCTGGATATCAAGCAGCCAGCCAGCGGGTATAGCAAAATGAGGAAGACAGATCGACGCAGCCCGGGGGGAGGTTACATCCTAACGCAGAAAGCAATTCCAAATCGGACAGTGGCTCGCTAAGCAAATCAAGGCACACAGTGTGGTAATAACTGGGGTGTTGGGAAGGCTGCTGATGAGCCAGGTCAGTGGTTCTCACCGGAGGACCCTGCAAGCGATGGCTTGTGACTGGTTTCGGAACTATCATCGGCACCGGGTAGATGCACTCAGGGATAACAGGTGTCCTGCAGTGTCTGGGCCGGTCCCGCACCACAGAGAACTATCCTGCACCCTGTACGACTGTCTAATGTCCTGCCGGACATTTACGCAGGACCTACAGCTTGTCTGAGGAATAGCATTCATTTGTAACCTCTGAGACAGCCTGCCATGTGTCCTGTCCTATTAGCCTTATTTCTCAATGAAGATTATTTCGCCCTTTCTTTACCATAGACGGGTAAGGCACACGCTCTGCTGTGACTTACCCTCGTACTGGTTCTCACCATACGTCCCATCTTTCATTTTCCCGTACCTCCTTACAGAAAGTCCAGTCTCTGATGGACTCTTTCCTATTCGTTTGAAGAGTAACATCTGTCTGTTTCATGACTTAAAGCGGGGGGGGGGGGCAGCCTGCCTGAGCATTTACGTATTGAAATTCTGACTCCATCACGACGGAGCCAGGGTGTCAAGTTAACTCTGAACAAAATTAACGTGTGTAAGTAGATGGCATCATCTGTGAATTTTCTCAGGAGGCAAAGGGGATGTTACGAAACATCTGCCCTGTAAAAGGTGAACAGGTTCGCTAGACTTTGTGGTTGCTACGGATGGAGCGAGGCGCGGCTCATCAGGCAGAGAGGCAGCCGACGTCTCTCTCATCTGCCGAGAGCGAATGCTTGCAACACACTGGATGGTTCCAACAAGAGAAGTTATTCAGCACCCCATTCGGATTCTGAATGTCTCCCTCGACATTCATGTATGATCTACAGCTCGTCTGCAGGAATATATTATTTGTTCTTTTCTTCCACTTCGACAATCTACATCTTTCTTTCAATGAAGGTTATTTCGTGCTTTCTCTGATCGTGTACACATAAGTAGGATCATATGCAAGTGAGTTTCAGTATTACCAGTCCTTACTCTGACGTCCACTCACAACCCGACATTTTTATTGTCCTCCGCTTTTTTGTCCGCAATAGCCTCTCATCTCCTACTTGCAGGTTCAGATTTATTCATTCTGAGTGGGTGGCCGCGTCCGACATCATCATACTTCGCTATGTCTTCGAGGACTGTGACGTCGTGCCCAGGTCACACACCTTTAATTTGACCTTTGCGTGTGCAGTTTTATTTGGTTTTTAAGTACGTTTGTAGAGTTATGTGTACGTAGAGCATGTTACCTCTGAATTACGTTTTCAGGACCACAAGGCCGGTATCGTGACGTATTTGTCAGTACAAAGAAGGCAGAAGTGCTCGCTGAGAACCACCGAACGAAGAGAAAGGGAACCCCAGGAGCTGCAGGGGAGCCAGTGGGTGGCAGAGGGGAGAGCGGGGGCATCACGTGAGCCACGATGATGGTCCCCACTTCTACCCTGAAGGTGAGCATGTTGAGAGAGCGGCCTTAAGTAAAATTTTAACGGCATGAGCAATCTTGCTGCAAAGCAAACAACAACTGGAAAAGGGACGGGGATATTTAAGAGGCAAAACACGATGCGCACTGGGAGAGAGCGAGGAGTCGAGAACGGCTTCTGGAATTCTGTTTGAGTAGATGGGATCAGGAATAGCGATACTCTTTGCTTCAGGGGAAAATGGATTTTTTTTTCTTTTTGTGGTACTGAGAACTGAACCCAGGGGCATCCTACCTCTGAGCTACACCCCCAGCCATTTTTATTTTTCATTTAGAAACAGGGTCTCGCTAGGTTGCCGAATGTCTCACTACACTGTAGAGGCTGGCCTTGAACTGCGATCCTCCTGTCTCAGCCTCCCAAGTACTGGGATTATGGTGTGCACCACCACATCTGACTAGGAATGGATTTTTTTGTGGAAGGTAGACAGAGGGTTCAGTTTTGGACACATTCAACCAGAGATCCCTATGAAATATTCAACCAGAGGAGTCCTCTGGGCATTTGGGAAGAATTGGACGAATTGTACGTCTTTAACATTAGGGTCAAGGTCAGGGGATGACAATTCCAGAACGGAAGCCACCGGGAAAAGAAAGATGTGAACAAGAATAACCACTGTGGCGGGCCACCCAGAAAACAGCCCTCCTGTACACTGTCTCCATACCGTGTCACTGGAATGTGTTGCCAAAGAACCGTGACGCTTACTATCCTGAGCTGAAGTCTGACTGCTACAAAATCAACTCTAATGCTAGTTAATTATTTGTGACTTTTCTCCTGGAAGGAACTAGAAAAGGAGATCTTGACAACTGGCGTGGAACGCGGAGGCAGGAAAATCGAAGGAAATCCCTGATTCGTGGTAAGAAAGGAAACAGTAGTCCAGGCCCCCCGAGTGTTCTAAAAGCAAACGGCACTACGATTCCAGACAGTCGACTTTCCTTACAAAAAGAAGCCCCTCGCGGGCACAAGGTCTGTCTGGGTCATGAGTCTTGTTGTTCTAATTGCGTGCTCACCAAAAAACAAACCTCGCCTCTTCAGGAGACCCATCCTCCGATGGGGACGGCTTTGCTCCTAATCTCTTGGTAAGTCTCAGGTATCACAGCAGAGACGACAATAACACTCGGCCTATCAATCCTATTTGTGTCAATCTGGTTACTGCAACTCAAGACTCCTAAAATAGGGACGTTTTCACGAAAGCCTGACCTGCCGGGATAAGCTTTAGAACATAAAGGTTTACCTTGCCATCACCGTCTATAGAGCGCAAATGGGCAATTAACTCTAGTTGGTTGCTTCTCTCAGAGCCACGTGTGGAAGCTCATGAAAGTGCATTCCAGGAGTCAGCCCTACGGAGGCTACACAGAAAAACATGTACTTTCATCATAGGAGAAAGATCATAGATCATAATAATGACTGTCATAGCATATTTTCTTTTTTTTGGGTGGTGGTACTGGGGATTAAACCCAGGGTCTTTCTCCCTGTGAGCTACACCCCCTGCCCTATTTATTTATTTATTTATTTTTATCTTGAAACAAGCTTTCATTAAGCTGATGAGGGGTCTTGCTAAATTGCTGCGGCTAGCTGCGAATCTGCAATCCCATCTCAGCCACCTAAGTACTGAGATGACAGCACGGTCCACTGTGCCCGGCTATAAAAGCATTTATATTTAACTTTTTACTTTTTTCTCAGCATGGCCCTAAGTGCTTTTCCCCGGCTTTTACAATCTTCCACCCAAGGCTGTAATGTCTTACATTCTTCTTTCAAAAAGTTATTAGTAGGTTTCTTTCAAATTTCTCCAATTAATTTTCTTTCAATTTAACCAAAACAAACCTCAAAGAATAGATGAAAGGCTGATATAACTGTAGAGAATTTAGAAATCAGCCTTGACCAGGTTCAGCTAAGACAATGCAAACTTTCCCACACCTTGGGATCCTGGAGGGAGCTATAAAAACACCACTGGCTGGCTCTCAGCCGCGGATTTAATGGGACAGAGCCCAGGCATCGGGGTCTGTACCGCAAAGTTGGGGAACTGCTGACTTAAGACATTACGTAACTTGGTAAGAAGATGTAAATGTCTCTTATCTGGGGTAATTTGGTCTTATGATCACAATATCCTCTGTGATCCTGTTTTGGTCATTTCTAACTTATCACGCAGGTTTTGTCTGTTTCGGTATATTCAATCACATACGCCGGGTACATCTGATCTTTCTGAAAGATGACAAAAACGGATGGATTCGACCTCACGTCCACGCAGCTGTCGCTGGGTGGAGGGGGGCTGGTGTACGTCTTATTTCCTTCGGTAACGTTGCCAACCAAAACTCGGGCGACAAACATCACGATGTTTTTGGCATCAATTCGGCAAGTTTTGTGGGAAATGATGGCGTCTTTTGTGAAGTAATTTCCTGGAAATAATCAGGAAAAAGAAAATGGTTGGGAATTATTATACAAGAAGGTATAATAATTGTGTGTGTGGTATTGGGACAGGTTAGAAAAAGATTGCTTATACAAAATCAGATGATGGGGCTGGAGAACAGGTGTCAACCGTAGCTTACTAGCACCGATAAGCCTTCTTGGCATCAAAAAATGTTTACAACACAGGACACTTACAGTCCATAACACCATGGAAATGAGCGGGAAAACGTCTGCTACAATGTGAGGCTCTCCGTGATGGTGGGAGCCACTGGGTGCAATGGCTGCGTGGTGACATCACAGGGCCCCTGCATGGAGCTCATGCAGGGAGAGGTGGATGAGTTGAGTTGGCACCCACAAGGCAGAGATTCTCCAGAGCAGATCCCCTACCCCCACTCCCAGAAGTACTAGGGATTAAACCCAGGAGCACTCTACCACTGAACTACACCCACAGCCCTTTTTATTTATTATTGGGAGTCAGATATTCACTAAATTGCCAAGGCTACCCTTGAAATTCTCATCCTCCTGTCTCAGCCTTCCAAGTCTCTGGGGTTACATGCATGGGACGCCACACCCAGCTAGAGGCATTTTATACTATTTACATATTGTGTGTGTGTGTGTGTGGGGGGGTATTGGGAATGAAACCCAGGGGCTTTCTACCTCTGGGCTATACTCCCAGATCTATTTTATATTTTTATTTGGAAACAGGGTATCACTAAGTTGCTGAGACCCTCACTAAGTAGCTCAGGCTGGCTTCGAAGCAGTGCAATCCTCCTGTCTCAGCCTCCTAAGTGCCGGGATTACAAGCGTGCGCCATCACACCTGGCTAGCTACTATTTACATTTTAAAGAACAAAGTCATTTACTACTAATGGGAGGGTCTTGGAAAATGGCCAAGGGAAAGATAGGCAAGGAATTTACCCCATGAAGATTTCCAAAGAGCTAATTCATCATCCTTAATTTAAAATAAGTAAATAAATACGGCTGGGGTTGCAACTTAGAGGTAGAAAACACCTGGGTTCAATCCTCAGTACAAAAAACAAACAAACAAACAAACAAACAAACAAAATACAAAGAAACAAACCAAAACCAGATGACCATAGAGATTTCCATACCCAGCAGCTCAACATTTTCCAAATTTTCCAAATAGGAAATAAAAATTTCCTATATTTATTTTTATCATGACTAAGCGCTTTTCTGCCATTTTAAAGGAAATGTATACATAATTGCAAATTCTGATTTCCATGTAATACATAAAATGATTTTGTTTGATTTATGGTAGCAAATATTTGATCAATTTTCCATGTATTACCTTTGTTATCATCTTTTTAATACTTAGATATTTGAACTCTGGGGAGGAATTGCTCATCCTAAATGAATCAGTTGCTGGCTACACTTCCTGAATGATGTTCGACCATATTTACAATAAAATACGAAAGTCCGCCTGCTATGGTTTGGGTGCTGAGTGTCCTTATGCGTTAAAAAGCTTGGGTGTTATTGGGAGAGGAGGCGGAGCCTTGTGAGAGGTTCTTAGGTCATTGGCAGGGCCTTATTAAGGGTATTCTAAAATCTCAGCTCCCTCCACGTTAGTTGGCAAGGTGTGCTTTGCTCCTAAACATGCTCCTGATACGATGCACCACCCACTGTCCTTACCAGAAATGAGCTGATGAGGTACCATGCCTCTGAACCCCAGAATGGTGAGCTAAATAAACCTTCTCTCTCTGGGGTGTGTGTGTGTGTGTGTGTGTGTGTGTGTGTGTGTGTGTGTTACTGGGGATTAAACCCAGGGCCATTCTATGTCTAAGCTACAGCCCCAGCCCCTTTTGTTTTTTGAAACAGGGTCTCACTAGGTTGCTGAGAGTCAACGCTTCTTTGCTGAGGCTGGTCTTGAACCTGCAATCCTTTGTCTCAGCCTCTTTCTCTTTTTTTTTTTGGGGGGGGTGGTACTGGGGATGGAACCCAGGAGCATTCTACCTCTGAGAGACACCCCCAGCTCGATTTTTATTCTTTATTTTGAGACAGGATCTCAATGAGTTGCAGAGGGCCTCACTAAGTAGCTGAGGCTGGCTTCGAACCTGCACCATCCTCCTGTCTCAGCCTCCCAAGTGCTGGGATTACAAGCGTGCACCACCACGCCCAGCTCGTCTCAGCCTCTTAAGCATTGGGATTACAGGTGTGCACACCACGCCCAGCTATACCTTCTCTCTCTTACGGAACAAGAAACTGAACTCAGGAATGTTCTACCTCCAAGATACACCCTCAGCCCTATTTTTTTTTTTTTTTATTCTTTATTTTGAAACAGGGTCTAACTTGTGGAGAGCCTCACTAAACAGCTGAGGCTGGCAGCTAACCTGCAATCCTCCCATCTCGGCCTCCCAAGTACTGACTGGGATTGCAGGTGTGAACCCACATCCAGCTACACCTTCTCTTTATAAATTAGTTGCCTTGAGTGCTTCATTGTGGTAATGAAGCACTGACTAATCCACTATCCACGCTGCCTTGCCCTGTCCAGTCCCACCGTCCTTCCCCAGTTAACAACTTGGCGGGGATCCCTTCCTTCATACCTGTTTCTCTCCAGTCACATACATATATGTGATATACATATATCTGATATACATCAGGGATAGTTTTGTTAGTTTACTTGTTCATAAATAATAGGATCAAAGCCGGGGGTGGTGGCGCATGCTTGTAATCCTAGTATTTGGGAGGCCGAGACCGGAGGATCGCAGGGCAGGGGGCGTAGCTCAGAGGTCGAATGCCTCTGGGTTCCATTCCTAGACCCGCAAAAAAAAAAAAAGAAAAAAGGACCAAACTATATGAACAGTTCTACAACTTTTCTTTTCACTTTATCCCTAGAAATCTTGCTATGCCAGTATATCCCTCCTCATTCCTCCTCCTCTTCTAAACAAAATAAATAAATAAAGTCAGGCTGAGGGTATAGTTCAGAGGCAGAATGCCCCTGGGCTCCATCCCCAGTACCTCAAAATAAAAGGGGTGGGGGATGCGGACACAGCTCAGTGGCAGAGAACCTGCCTCTCACGTGCGGCAGGCAGGCTGGGGAGGCCAATCCCTCGCTGACCTTCCCCGGGGAGGGCGGTCTGGGAGACACCTCATCCATCCCATGGGAGCAGGGGCACCTGCGGCCTCTTGACTTGGTGCAGAACAAGGTGTCCTTCCCTTAAACCACGTGCTATGGGGTGAGCGGTCCGAGCGTATCCCCCAGGGAGGATCGTGTGATGAGTGATCTTTTGCTTTGGGTCTCTTTGTTCTTTGGGTTCAGTTTTTGTTTTTATGAGTTGCACACAAGAATTTGGGAGAGAAAAAAAAAAGGTGAACTGTAATCCCGGTACTTGGAGGGCTGAGACAGGAGGATCACAGGTTCAAGGCCAGTCTCAACAATTTAGGGAGGCCCTTAGCAACTAAACGAGACCTTGTATGAAAATATAAAAATACAATAGGGCTGGGGGTGTAGCTTAAAGGTAGACTATCTCTGGGTTCGATTCCCAGCAGAAGAAAAAGGAGGAGGAGGAGGAGGAAGAAGAGGAGGGAGGAGGAGGAGGAAGAGGAAGAGGAGGAGGAGGAAGAGAAGGAGGAGGAAGCTGTTGCCAGGTGTGGTAAGCGCACAATTGTAATTCTAGTAATTGCAGATTTGAGGACAGTCTCAGCAAGTAGTGAGAGTCTCCTCAACTTAGTAGGACCCTGTTTTCAAATAATAAAATAAAATAAAATAGGGCTGGGAGTGCAGCTCAGAGGTAGAATGCTCCTGGGTTCAATCCTTAGTGCCAAAAAAAAAAAAAAAAAAAAAAAAAAAGAAAAAAAGAAGGAAAGAAAAGAATAGAAAGCCGGGGCGTTGTGGGCACGCTTGTAATCCCTGCGCTTGGGAGGCAGAGACAGGAGGATCGCGGAGGTTCGAAGCCAGCCGCGCTGGCTTAAGAGACCCTGGTTCCAAATAAAATATAAAATTGGTCTGGGAGTGTAGCCCAGAGGTAGAAGGGTTCCATCCTCATCCCCAATACCACAAAAAAAAAGAAAGAAAAGGAAGAAAGAAAGAAAAAAAGAAAGGAAGATAGGAAAAAAGGAAGAAAGGAGGGAGGAAGTGTAAACATTTGCGTGAGAACAGACTGGTGAGACTCTGGGTCCCGGCAGGCCGGTGTGTCCTGAGCTGGGGAGGGGAGCGGCCTCCTCCCCTCGGGCTTAATCAGAACCCGCCGATGACAACAGAAAGCTACTTCGTGACTTCGCAGCCCCAGACGTAGGTGAGAAGGAGCACGTCAGTGGGTCGTGATGCTAGACCACGGAGCCACCAGACGGGACAGCGCGCAGCAGTTGTGCGAAGCCTGGGTCGGAATAAGACACGAGGAGGGAACAGGGCTCGGGCCAGCGGAACCCTTCTCGTCCCGCCCGTTGGTTACCGCGAGCTCACCCCCCACAGCTACTGCGGGCTGAGGTCTTGTTGATAGAATCGTGTACACCGCTAAGCGACCCTCAGCGTTCCCTCTGCCCGCACACACCTTTGCCGTATTTGGTTTCACGAGTTCCGTGTAGAATCCAGTTGAAATTATTCGCACAGATATAGTCAACGTGGGCGCGGCCTGTGGCATGAAATAGGAGCCTTTCGTCTCTCTGCATCATCGATTTCTTCCTAATGGAGGAAATGTGAGACTCAGCACTGAGAACGTACCTCTCCGTCCCACTTCATCACAACATGAATCCCGGTCAACAAAACACTGTGAAATTTTAGCCTACTTTACATTACTTTTCCTTCCTTCCTTCCTTCTTCCTTCCTTCTTCCTTTCTTATGGTACTGAGGATTGAGCCCTAGGGCATTCTACTTCCAAGCTACAACCCAGCTCTATTTTATTTCTACTCTGAAATAGGGTCTCACTAGATTGATGAGTGTCTCACTATTTGCTGAGGCTGTCCTCGAACCTGGGATCCTACTGTCTCAGCCACCCAAGTACTAGGATTACAGGCCTGTGCCTCCACACCTGGCTAGTCCATTTTCTTTCAAAGTGGAAAACTCAAGGCAGCGACTGTTAAATAATAAATTTATGAAAACATTTAAATGATAAATGCAGGGCCGGGCGTGGTGGTGTACGCTTGTAATCCCCGCACTTGGGAGGCGGAGACAGGAGGATCGTGCAGGTTCAAACCCAGCCGTGCTGACTTAAGAGACCCTGTTTCCAAATAAAAAATATAAAATAGGTCTGGGAGTAAAGCCCGGAAGTAGAAGGGTTTCCAGGAACCCCAGTACCACCAAAAAATAAATAAATAAAAATAAAAAATAAATGATAAATGCATAATATTATTGAATTCTTTTTTGTGTGTGTGGTACTGGGGGTGAACCCAGGGGCTTTTCTACCCCTGAGTTATACTCTCAGACCTAATTTATACTTTATTTGGAAACAGGATCTCACTAAGTTGCTGAGAGCCTCACCGAGTAGCTGAGGCTGGCTTCGAGCCTATGCGATCCTCCTGTCTCAGCCTCCCAAGCTCTGGGATTACAAGCGTGCGTCATCACACCCAGCTGAATTCTAAAACTATAAAAGTGACAGAGGCAATGTCAGGTCTATACAATGAAAAAAAAAAAAAAAGAATATTAAAGACCCAAGAATCTGTTGACTACTAAAATGAGCCAATGGAGATTTTTTTTTTTTTTTTTTTGCAGTACTGGGGATGGAACCCAGGGGCATACTACCTCTGAGCTACACCCCCAGCCCTGTTTTTTCTTCTTTATTTTGAAACAGGGTCTCACTGAGTTGCAGAGGGCCTTACTAAGTAGCTGAGGCTGTCTACAAACCCAGATCCTCTTGTTTCAGCCTCCCGAATGCTGGGATTACAAGCGCAAGCACCATCATACCGACTATAAATCTTAAAGTCAAGCTGGGTGTGGTGGCACATAGTTGTAATCCCAGTACCTGGGAGGCTGAGACAGAAGGATTGCAGGTTGGCAGCCAACCTCAGTTACTCAGTGAGGCCCTCCACAACTTAGTAAGACTTTGTTTCAAAACAAATAAAAACAGGGCTGGGGTGTAGCTCAGAGGTAGAATGCCCCTAGGCTCAAATTCCAATACCACAAACAAACAAACAAATCTTAAAGTCAGATCTGAACTAAATTAAACTAAACCCCTTCTAAATTTGTGTGTAAGGAAACCCCATAAAGTGGCCACCGACCTGTGAAAAGCATCCAGGAGCGCTGGGTTAAGGATCTTCTTTATCTTCTCGATCTTGAAATTCCGCATGGACTCTTTGAAATGAGCACTTATCTTGGCGTATTCTGCACAGTGGTTACTGAGCTCCAACAACTAAGGAATTTAAAATAGATATAAACGTGCGGCAGAAAGCGCCGGAAGCATGCTACTTCTACGAGCGCTGGTCCGCTAGGCCAGGAGGGTCGCTGCCAGATCCAGAGAGCAGGTGGGAGAGGCGAGCCCCGAGCCGAGCCCGGGGCGCACGCTGGCTCTTCTTTGCAGTGATGAACCAGATGGGCAGTGTCTGACTTAGTTCAGTGACCTGGCGACTTTCCTGCCTAAAGTTCCCAAACCAGGACAGTGCCAAGGAACCGGAGGTGCCCGTGGAGCCCCACACATCATCCCGCACAAAGGCCGGAGCACAGGTGGCGGCTCACTGGACCAGGACGTCTTGCCCCCACCAGGCTGGGTGACAAAGTAAGGTTCGCTCGGCCAAGTCGCTTTTACCGTCCCAATCGCAGGGTTCTCGTATTAGAGGTGCACCTATCGACACCAGGGCTTGTGTGTGAAGATCCCCCCCAGATGAGATCATGTGGGGCGCAACCCCAGAAACGATAATGCGCCCTGACAGGGTCAGCTGTCCTCTGGGAAAGTAACAAAATCACTCCGAGATGCCTGCCTGCCTGCCTGCCTGCCTGCCTTTGCGTCTTGACCCCAGAGTTTTGCAGAAACCATTCACCCATCCAAATAAACAAACAAACACAGATGCCGGCAACAACATACTTTCCCCACCTTCAAAGGACTCACCCACCAATCAGGGAACCAGGAAGTACCTCGTATCTATTCAAAGAGAGAGAGCTAAGGTCTGGCTGAGAAACAGCTTTCGAGGTTAAAGGCTCCAGCGGGATCCTCACCGGCTGCCGGCTACAAAGAGAAAATGAGAATTCACTTGGCTCCTGTTCCACGCCCGTGCTTCCTGCCCCTGAATGACACCGACACCGTGACACCCCCCTCCTGTCTGTCCTCCTTTTCTTTTCTTCTTTTCCAGTACTGAGATTAAAATCAGAGGCATTCTACCTCTGAGCTGGACTCCCGGGCCTTTATTTATTTATTTATTTATTTATTTACTTATTTATTTATTTATTTATATTTTGAAGCAGGGTCTTGCTAGGTTGCAGAGAATCTCACTATTTTGCTGAGGCTGGCCTCAAGCCTGCCCCGCTTCTGTCTCGGTCTCTCAAATGCGGAGATTACAGGCATGTGCCACCATGCCCGGCTGCCTGAGGGACTTTCTATCCTTAACTTCTAGCCACTAAGCCACAGTTTCCTGGAGTAATGCGGCACTTATTTTGATGTTTGTTATTTTTCTTTTGCCGACATCCTTGCACATCCCTGATAAAGACATACCAATAATCATGCTTTAAAAAAAAAGTAACCAAGCTGGACATGCCGACACGCTCCTGTAATACTAGTATTTGAGAGGCTGAGACAGGAGGATCGAAGCCAGCCTCAGCAACTCAGCAAGATCTTGTTTCAAAATAAAATAATAAAAAGGGATGGGGATCTAGCTCAGAGGTGGAATGCCCCTGGGCTCAAGCCCTAGTACCACCCTAAAAAAGCAATAAACATTAGTAAATTAGTAAGTTAAATGGAAATTCCCACAGATTCTTGTAGGTATTTCGGTTCACCCCACGAAGGTTCTCATGTGTTAAAATGACGTGTCATTGATTTTTAGTCAGGTGATAGATGTTTAAGTACAGCAGGGATTTGGGGGGTGGGGAAGAGCCCAGCCTTTCCTGTATGAACTGTATACTGGGGTAACCATGAATGAGGAAAAAATTCTTCCTTTTAGATGAATCACAGCTAATAACCGCAAGATCAACAGGTTGAGAACCCCACCACTTTGCAATACCCAGTAATATATTGGGCCTCCAAAGTACTTGTCAATAGCTAAGACCATTCAGCGGCGGATTGAGAGAAAATCAAAGGATCATACTAGAAAGACTCAAACCACGCTTTTGTGTGTGTGCGGTACTGGAGATTGAACTCAGGGCCATTCTACCCCTGAGCTACAGCCTCAGCCCGATTTTTTATTTTTTATTTTGAAACAGGTTCTCACTAAGTTGCGGAGGGCCTCACTAAGTAGCTGAGGCTGGCCGCGAACCTGCGATCCTCCCGTCTCAGCCTCCCAAGTGCTGGGAATACAAGCGTGCGCCACCACGCCCGGCTTATATTCTTGACCAAAACCCAAACCCAAATCTAATCACTTTTCAAATCTAATCATCAGTTTACAAAAATCACCACATCAAGTGGGCCCATGAAGATATGAGCTGCTACATTTTGAATTTTGGCAAGTCTATAGGTGGACTCACCCAGTTTCTTTAAAAAATAATAAATTGCATGATAAAAAGTGGAGAAGGAAAAACTGTAACAGATTAAGAGAAGCTTAAGAGACAGATCAACTAGATGCAGCCCACAGGCCCGGAGTCAATCAACTATAAAATGTCATTTAGGAGACGGCGGGAAAGCATGGAACACAAACTGGGTGTTAGGTGATATTAAGGGGCCCTGCCAGCGTTGCTAGGTGGGGTTTTTGTTTTGTTTTCAGTACTAGGATGGAACCCAGGAGCATTCTACCTCTGAGCTACACCCCCGGTCCTATTTTTTAGTCTTTAATTATTTCGAAATGGGGTCTCACTGAGTTGCGGAGGGCCTAAGTAGCTGAGGCTGTCCATGATCCGGGATCCTCCGGTTTCTGCCTCCCAAATGCTTGGATTACAAGCCTGCGCCACCACGCCCAGCTTGTTCAGTAGTTTTAAAACTCCCCATCTAGCCGGGCGTGGTGGCACACGCTTGTGATCCCCGCGCTTGGGAGGCTGAGACAGGAGGATCGCACAGGTTCAAAGCCAGCCTCAGCTACTGAGCGAGGCTCTCAGCGACTAAGTGAGACCCTGTTTCCAAATAAAATAGAAAATAGGTCTGGGAGAACAGCCCAGAGGTAGAAGGCCTCTGGGTTCCACCCCCAGTACCACCAAAATAAATAAATAAATAAATAAATAAATAAAACTCCCCATCTGTTAGACATACCTGAAATGTTTACAGGGAAATGACACGTGCAGGATTTACACTATAATATTCCAGCAAAAGAAAAAAAATTTAAAGTGATGTCAAGGATAGAGAGATGAAACAAGATGTAAAACCCTGACCGGCTGTGACGTCAGGGTTTGGGTACACGGCAGATTTTGGTACAACACTCTCTACTTTGGCTGATGCTTGGAATTTACTATGACCAAAGCAGTGACATTTTAGTTAAATAAGTGCTTTGAGGAAATAACTTTTAAAAACTTCCCCTGTATAAAATACAGATTCTTTCAGAGTAAGAAAGACTTGCTCCAATTTATCTAGAGTTTAACTCAGATTACCGTTCTGTCTCTTTATCTGTAGCGCAGGACCCGTTGAGGGGAGGGCGCGCGTTAAGCCTCCCCTGGCCGGCGGGGAGCTCGCCTCCCCTGGGACTCTCAGGCAGTGCTCGAAGCCCTGGTTCTGTCCCCACAGCAGCTGTCTCTCCTCTGCACTGGGGATAGCAGCTTTATGGGTGTGGAGAAAAGGGAGGAAGGGATTTACTGGGAATGACATTTACACAAATAACTATCACAGTCCTGCATCGCTTAACTCTAAGATCCATCCTGAGAAATGCAATGCTTGGTGACATCAGGGATGGACTCACGCAATCCTCAGTGGTACAGTCTACTACACACCTCTGGCCCACCTCATAGGTGTGGCCTGTTGTCGACCAAAACGTCCATGTTGTGTGGCGCATGACTATAGTTACTTATATGCCACCCTGTGTGCCAGAAGGTCAGCCCCAAGAGGACGTAAACCAGAATCCTCCCTCTCTAAGCCTGCAATGGCTTTTGCTTTATTAATATGAACATTAAGAGTACTAAAAATGATCTGAGATGGCATGAGCAATCGGATTCTAATTTGGGAAAGAGAATTAAGAAGTTCCTGGGAAACGAGGCAATGATCAGCAGAAAGCGAGGGGTAGGCAGACTGACGTTCTGAGGCCAAAATTCAGTCATCTGAATTGTGTTTGCAGTACCCCTCTTAACTCTGGGTGGAGCGCGCACCAAGACCCTCAATGGATGCCTCAAACAGTAGGCAGCACTAGACCGCACATAAACTAGATTTCTTCCTATACATACATATGATGAGGTTTAATTTGTAAATTAGACACAGCGCTGGACAATAACAGAACAACACAATTATAACAATATATTGTGGTTATGTGAAGCCAGGTGTGGGAGCCCAGGCCTCTACTCCCAGTACATGAGAGGCTAAGACAGGAGGATCACAGGTCTGAGGACAGCCTTGGCAGGAGCAAGTCTCTTAAAGCAAGACTCTGTGTTTGTTTGTTTGTTGTTTGGTGGTACTGGGGTTCCTAGAAACCCTTCTAACCTCTAGGCTACACTCCCAGACCCATTTTTATATTTTTTTTAAATTTGAAAACAGGGTCTCTTAAGCCAGCGCGGCTGGCTTCGAACCTGCGCAATCCTCCTGTCTCCGCCTCCCAAGCACGGGGGTTACAAGCGTGCGCCACCACGCCCGGCAAGACATTGTTTTAAAATAAATATTTAAATAAATATTTAAAATAAATAAAATAAAAATTGAGCCACGGTGGCACACACTTGTAATCCCAGTTCTTGTTAGGCTGGGATAGAAAGATCGCAGGTTCATGGCCAGTCTCAGCTACTTAGTGAGGCCCTTCACAACGTAGGGAGATCCTGTTTCAAAATATAATAGGGCTGGGAGTGGAGCTCGGAGGTAGAATGCCCCTGGGTTCAATCTCCAGGACCACAGAAAAAGTTACGTAAATATGGTTCTCTCTCTCTCTCCAAATCAGTAAGCCAATAAGTCAATATCTTACTGCATCATACTCTATTTTTCAGCTGTGGTTGACAAGTGGTAACTCAAGCTGCAGGAAGTGAAACTTGGGTCAGAGGACTATTGTTCAGCTGTGTGTGCGCGTGCATACTTGTGCACGCATGCACGCGTGCACACACACACACACACACACACACACACACAAAGTCAGTGAGTTTGTTAACACTAAAGGAATAAACAGACCAATCGGAGCATTTGCTGCCATGACGTCCGTCCGTGACGTCCTGGCCGCTGTCCTGAGAGCCTGAGCAACGTCAAGCAACCTTGAGGGAAGCACTGTTATTAGACCCCTGGTATAAAAGAGAAGGTGCGGGGTTTATTCTGCCAGTAACTTCTTTTTGTATGAAATGTTTAGAATTCTTTTTATTCTTTTTTTTTTTTTAAGACAAGGCTACTGAGAATTGTTCACATCAAATTATATAGTCAATGGAAGGGTACATTTTTGTTTGGTTTGGTTTATTTTGGTACTGACGATTGAACCCAGGGGCAGACTACCTCTGAGTTATACTTCTAGCCCTATTATATTTTGAAATAAGCTCTCAGTAAGTTGCTGAGGGCCTCACCAAGTTGCTGAGACTGACTCAGAACCTGTGATCCCGTCTCAACTTCTCAAATACTAGGGTCACAGGCACTTACCACCACGCTCAGCCTGGAGGGGTTACTTTTGTTTTTTTGGTGTTTGTTTGGGTACTGGGGATTGAACCCAAGGGCATTCCAGTATATTCTGGGATATACTCCTAGCCCCCCACTCCCACTTTTGTGGTACTAGGGATGGAGCCAGGGGCATTCCACCTCTGAGCTACATCTCCAGCCCTATTTTTTATCTTTATTTTGAAACAGGGTCTCACTGAGCCGCAAAGAGCCTCACCAAGTAGCTGAGGCTGTCCTCAAACCGTGATCCTCCTGTCTCAGTCTCCCGAATGCTGGGGTTACAAGTGTGCGCCACCACACTGGGCTTTCTTTTTTTTTGTTATTTTGAAACATAGTATTGTTAGTTTGCTGAGTTTCACTAAATTGCTGAGGCTGTCTCAGCCTCCCAAGTACTGGGAGAATTCTTTTTATTCTAAAAAAGAATTTTATGGTAGTGGGATTGACCCCGGGGGCGTTCTGCCTTTAAGCTACAGCCCAGCCCTATTTTATTCTTTGTTTTCAAACAGGGTCTCCCTAGATTGCTATGGCTGGTCTTGAACTTCTGATCTTACTGTTTCAGCCTCCCAAGTGCTGGGATTACAGGCATGCGCCACGGCACCCAAACTTAGAATGCTTTACAACCAAAAGAACCTGGTTAAGACACCTTGAAACCTGCTTTACGTAATCACACATCACCCGGGGGCGAGGGGGTGTTCCAAAACCGAAAGTATTTATGAACAATGTAGATTTTACTGTGTGTTTCATGAGTAGTTTACAATGAATTCCCCCATGGCAGAATTTCCTTTAAAAATCCCCTTTAAGCCGGGCGTGGTGGCGCACGTTTATAATCCCCGCGCTTGGGAGGCTGAGACAGGAGGATCGCACAGGTCGGAAGCCGGCCTCAGCTACTTAGTGAGGCGCTCAGCAACTTAATGAGACCCTGTTTTCAAATAAAATATAAAAATAGGTGTGGGAGTGTAGCCCGGAGGTAGAAAGCCTCTGGGTTCCACCCCCAGTACCACCAAAAAAAAAAAAAAAAAAAAATCCCGTTTAATGAAAATGGGTACAACTTTTATGCCAATTAAAAATAAAACAAAAAAACCCTTTAATCAAGTTCATCTTTCTCCAAAGCCCCTGTTCCTCAGCGCTTTTATCTCTCCATCTTCCTCAGCCTTGTGTCCTCTATAAACCACACGGCACAACCAAAGACACACAAAGAACCCGAGAAACTCAAACCACAGACACTCGAACGGATTATTTTTTAGACATACCCCATAAGTCCGACAGCTATCCATAGCCGTTGAAGTTGAGGCCCAGGGCATTCCTGGTTTATCACTATTAGTAGTAGTACTAGTACTGTTATTAGTGGGGTTTTGTGTGTGTACGTATGTGGGGGAGTACTGGGGACTGACCCCAGGGGTGTTCTGCCCTGAGCTACATCCCCAGCCCTTTTTATTCTTATTTTGCAAAAGGGTTTCTTAAGTGTACCGCCCTCAAACCTGAGATCCTCCTGTCTCAGCCTCCCAAGTACTGGGATTACAGGCCTGTGCCACCACGCTCAACTAATATTATATTTTTTCAGTGCTGGGGATGGATAGGCAGGGCTTCACAAATGCTACGCAAGCACTCCGTCACGGAGCTGCACACCCCACCCGTGGCCTAGCTCCATGCTGTTAACGATGCCTTATTCATAGACAATGCAGGAACTTCCCAAGAACAAGGGATCCCGAAGCCGAGCGACCCGATGAGACCAGGCCGTGGGCCTCTCCCACATCTGTCAGCTACCGCTGCGTCAGAACACTTACTCTGGCCCTCTTATCTGCTCCACATCCCGGGAAGAAACAAATGCTGGCCTTCTGATGACATCCTTTTGTGTCTTGGAAGCTATGTTGGTCTGAATCATTCCTTTAGACAGGAAAAATAAATAAATAAAACAGATAAGAATCAGCAGCAGAAAACGACTCACTCTTCAGAGATCATTCACACAGCAAGTATCTATGACATTCACACAGCAAAAACCCACGTATGAATTTGGATGGAAATTGTTTCTGATAAAAAATAATAATGATAGCCGGGCGTGGTGGCGCACGCTTGTAATCCCCGCGCTTGGGAGGCAGAGACAGGATCGCGCAGGTTCGAAGCCAGCCACGCGCGCTGGCTTAGGAGACCCTGTTTCCAAATAAAAAAATGTAAAAATAGGTCTGGGAGTGTAGCCCAGAGGTAGAAGGGCTTCCAGGAACCCCAGTACCACCAAAAAAAAAAAAAAAAAATAATAATAATAATAATAATGATAAAAACTTGTGTATTTTGCTGCCCTTATTCAAAGATTCAGAATGTAAAGTAGTGAATGAACATTCAGGAATTAACCTAATGTTTAGATCCAAGTTGGAGCTGGGCGTGATGGTGTACATTTGTACTTGGGAGGCCGAGATGACGGGAGGATCACAGGTTCAAAACCAGCCTCAGCCGTTCACTGAGGCTCTCAGCAACTTGGTGAGGCTCTACTTGCATATAAAATAAGTCTGGGGTACAGCCCAGAGTTAGAAGGCCTCTGGGTTCTATCTCCAGTACCCCTAAATTAATTAATTAATTAATTCATGTTAGATGATAAAGGAGAAGAGGTAAGGTAGCCAGATAACAAGACATCATCCATTGAGCTGGGCGTAGTGGCACACGCTTGTAATGCCCGCGCTTGGGAGGATAAGACAGGAGGATCGCGCAGGTTCGAAGCCAGCCTCAGCTATTTAGTGAGGCTCTCAGCAACTTTGTGAGACCCTGTTTCCAAATAAAGTATAAAAAAGGTCTGGGAGTATAGCCTGGAGGTAGAAAGCCCCTGGGTTCCACCCCCAGTACCACCAAAAAAAAAAAAAGACATCATCAATTTAAGTCAATCTGAACAGGACGTCAATGATTATAGGTTAGAATATAGGGTTCTTTTAACATAAAAATGTGAAATGTCATTTTCTTTTCTTTTTTTGGGGGGGTGGTGCTGGGGATAGAACCTAGGGACATTCTACCTTCAAGCTACACCCCCAACCTTATTTATTCTTTTTTTTTTTTTTTTTTTTTTTTTTGCGGGTCTGGGGGTGGAACCCAGGGGCATTTGACCTCTAAGCTACAACCCTGCCCTATTTTTTCTTCTTTATTTTGAAACCGGGTCTCACTGAATTGCAAAGGGCCTCACTAAGTACCTGAGGCTGTCCGCAAACCGCGATCCTCGGGTCTCAGCCTCCCAAATGCTGGGATTACAAGCGTGCGTCACCACGCCCGTCTCTTATTCTTTAGTTTTAAAATAGAGTCTCACTGAAATTGCAAAGGTCTCACTGAGTAGCTGCGGCTGTCTTTGAACCGTGATCCTCCTGTCTCAGCTTCCCAAATGCTAGGATTACAAGCGTGCGCCACCACGGGGATAGGGATGTAGCTCAGAGGTAGAATGCCCCTGGGTTTGAACCCCAGTACCGCAAAAAAATAAAAAGTCAAGAGCAAGCTTTTGGGGTTGATGGAAATGTTCTGTGTCTTGATTAGGATGGTGGTTACTTTGCATGTGTTGATATTGAACCGACTACACACTTGAAATGGATGAGTTTTATTGCAACAAGCCTCAATAAAGGCTATGTAAAATAGCACAATAAACAGTAACAGGAACAAATCTTACTGTGTGCCAATGCTGCTTAAAATCTTGCCATGACATCCGTGTTTAAAAAACGAACACCAAGCCGGGCGTGGTGGCGCACGCTTGTAATCCCATCGTTCAGGAGGCTGAGACCTGGAGGATCGCGGTTCGCGGACAGCCTCAGGTACTTAGTGAGGCCCTCTGCAACTCAGTGAGACCCGGTTTCAAAATAAAGAATAAAAAATAGGGCAGGGGGTGTAGCTCGGAGGTCAAATGCCCCTGGGTTCCACCCCCAGACCCGCAAAAAAAAAAAAAAAACGAACACCAAGTTTCTGTCTGTGCCCTCATCTGCAGACCACGTTCCTTCTTTGAGACGCCGCGCTTGCCTGCACCTGGGCGTCAGCTTGGGCTCTCCCCTCTTCTGGACTGCCCTTTTTTATTTTAAATGAAGCATGTAAACAGAAAAGTACCTAAGCGTTGTTGGATACTGCCTTTTGCATTTAATAATACTCAATTTTGCTTTTACTGTATAGCTTTCATAGTTTTGGTTTATTTTGGTTTTTAGGGTACTGGGGACTGAACCCAGAGACATTCTACCTCCAAACGACACCCCTAGCCCTTTACTGACTGACTGATTGACTGTAATTTGTGTGTGTGTGTGTGCGTGGCACTGGAGATTGAACTGAAGGACATTCTACCTCTGAGCTAGAGCTACACCTCCAGGTGAAGTTGCTGCGGGTCTTACTAAATTGCTGAGCCTTGACCTCAAACCTGTGATCCTCCCGACTCAGTCTCTCAAGTACTGGGATTACAGGTGTGCACTACCACACTTGGCATAATCAGTAAAGATCTTCATTGGCTGTATCTTGTTTTTCCTCTTTTCTGAAAAATTATTTCTTAAGAAATATTTTTTAGGGGAATGAAAAATAGCTAGCTAGCCAGGTGTGGTGGCGCACGCTTGTAATCCCCGCGCTTGGGAGGCAGAGACAGGAGGATCGCGCAGGTTCGAAGCCAGCCGCCCGCGCTGGCTTAGGAGACCCTGTTTCCAAATAAAAATGTAAAAATAGGTCTGGGAGTGTAGCCCTGAGATAGAAGGGCTTCCAGGAACCCCAGTACCACCAAAAAAAAAAAAAAGAAAAAGCTAGCTAGTATAGCCGGGCGTGGCGGCACACACTTTGTAATCCCAGCATTTGGGAGGCTGAGACAGGAGGATTGTGGTTCACAGACAGCCTCAGCTACATAGTGAGGCTCTTTGCAACCCAGTGAGACCCTGTTTCAAAATAAAGAATAAAAAATAGGGCTGGGGGTGTAGCTTGGAGGTAGAATGCCCTGGGTTCCATCTACAAAAAAAAAATAAAAGAGCTAATATAAAGATCCTTAAGAGCTAGCTGCTGTCAGACATGGTGGTGCATGCCTATAATCAGTTTTGGGGAGGCTAAGACAGGAGGATTGTAGGTTTGAAGCCTCAGAAACTCATCAAGACCCTCAGCAACCTACCGAGAGCCTTGTTTTCAAATAAAAAGGTCTGAAGGTATAGCTTGGTAGCACAGCCCTGAGTTCACTCCTCAGTGCCAGCCAAAAAATTAAAAAAAGAGTCACAATACTTAAAGCACACTAAGTGGTACAGGCATCACCTGGGAAAGTCTCACTTCTCCCCAAACACCTGCAGGCCTGGTCCTGAAGAGGGATTTCTGAGTTCGTGCAAGCGATGCCCCTGGGTGTGCCAGTAAGACCGGACCTTCAAGAGGGAGCACCACTCCCGCCCTGGTTTCTTTTTTCTTTTCTTTTCTTTTTTTTTTTTTGCAGTACTGAGGATGGAACCGAGGGGCATTGTACCTCTGAGCTACACTCCCAGTCCTATTTTCAGTCTTTTTATATTTTTATATTTTGAAACAGGGTCTCAATGAGTGGCGAAGGCCTCGTTAAGTAGCTGAGGCTGTCCTCGAACTGCGATCCTCTGGTCTCTGCCTCCTGAATGACGGGATTACAAGCGTGCACCACCACGCCCGGCTCCCTGATTTCTTAGTAAACAGAATTATGTAGATCGGTAGAAGCTAACCGGAAGACTGTCCTACAGTGCTTCAAATACACACGGCAGAAATCAGAGTGCTTTAGTCAACGTGATGGATAAAATCACTGACCTAGACAATGAAACTTAAAAGAACCGCAATTCTTAAAACTCTGAAGGCGCCCCAAAGGGCCCAGAACCCCTTGTCCCTCCCCAGGTAGTCACTACACCTGAAAACTCAGCAACCCACTGGAATCCGAACGTGGCCAGCAGAGTGAGGTCCCCTTGGCTGCTTCCTCCAACCTCTGGTTTTCTAGGCAAGGGAGCTGAGCCTGCAGGGCCAGGCGCCCATTCCAGGGCCACACCGCGCAGCAGGTGTTGGTCAGAGCCAGAGCTCTAGGACAGGGCCCAGGCCACTGGCGGCCACCACACTGGACTGCTCACCTCGCTGAAAAGGGTCCTGAGCCTGGGCGTGTGGCACACACATTGTTGTCCCTGTTTCACTGGGTTCTAGCGACACCCCAACAAAAACTCACCGGGGAAGCTCAGCTCGTATCTGCGGGAGCCCGCCTCAAACGGGATGACTCCCCTGGGACAGCACTGAAACAGAGACTCCAGGTACGCTGAGTCCACGTTCGCACCGGGCTGCTTGTGGATCTGATTGGAAAAAAAAGAGAAAAAGTAAAGACTTGAGAGCAGGCTTTGAGAAAGTCTCCTGCTGTGTCCTAGAAGCCACCGGGTTTGAGCAGGGGCAGCCCGCTTCCCCAGCCAGGTCGTAAGGACTTCCAGGTGGGACCAGCCTTGAGCTGTCTGCCCTCTCCATCAGTGCCCGAGACAGAGCCGCTATCCCGCAGAAACCCCCGCGTGCCGGGTGGGCGCCTGCACGGCGCCGCGCTTTGCAATCTTCTTTTTAAACCTTCCACAGAATGAGGCAAGTGTGCGGAGCACCTTGGGCCACCTCTGCGGGGGCGCCCTGACACAGGACACAGAACACCGCCATCACAGCCCCTTGGAGCCCCGCAGGGCTGAGAACTGCCGGGGAGGCGGGCTGGGTGGGGGAGGGGAAAGGGAGGGGAGGGAAAGGGAGGGGAGGGAAAGGGAGGGGAGGGAAAGGGGGAGAGGAAGGGGGAGAGGAAGGGGGAGGGGAAGAGGAGGGGAGGCCTCCTGCTCCCGCCCGCCCGCCTGCTGCAGATTAATGGCCGACTCTCCTCTGCCCTCCACTAGAGCAAGTAACAGAATGACCACCAGTCCCCTCCACTGCTTGCTTGTCTCGTTTTTTTGGTAGCGGGTCTTGATCCCAGGGGCATTCTATCTCCAAGCTACACCCCCAGCCCTTTTTTAGTATGTATGTATTTATTTATTGTGGTACTTGTACCAGTATTGGGAAGGGGCTTTAAAATGTATGAATGTGGTAATATTGGGAAATATTTTCAAAATGTATGTTAAAAAAAAAAAAAAAAAAAAAAAACGTTGGTATTAGAAAGCTAGAAACTCAGGGAAAGGGCTGCAGAGGACCCAGGCGCCCAGGGTGATTAGCAAGAGAAGAGAGGAAGCCCCAAAGTCCAGGGTCTTTCACACTCCTAAGAGAACTTTCTCAAGGATGTGGGGGAATGCCCTGAGCCTCCAAGAGACCCCAGACTCCCGAGATAAGTGTAACAAAAGGCTTGGGGTCCGTGCTGGAGACAGGGCGGGTCTACAGGGAGGAATCCTCACATCAAAAGGCCTGCTCTGGAGACAGGGAGGGTCTAGTTGGGTCAAAAGAGTGGTTATAAAGCTGCTCAGTATCAGGAAGACTTCGGTTACTTCAAGTCACCCCCCTACACTATCTTGGGTGTAAGGCTTTATTAAACTCTATCTTTCCGTCTTTGTAATAATAAACACATTTAAGCTTCCAGCGAGAGTTCGGGCGAGTGTTTTCTATACCTAGTTCAGAACAAGGACCCGCGGTCCCATCTCTCACTGGAACAGTTTTGAGAGCCCATCAGGGTCCCCGGAGCAGCTCTCTCACCGGAACAGCACTGGGGGTGGAGCCAGGGCACTCGACCTCCAAGAAACACCCCAGCCCTATTTTTTATTCTTTATTTTGAAACAGGGTCTCACCGGGTTGCAAAGGGCCTCAGTAAGTAGCTGAGGCTAGCCGGGAACCACAATCCTCCTGTCTCAGCCTCCCTAATGCTGGGATTACAAGCGTGCACCACCACGCCTAGCCTTTTAGTTTGTTTATAAACAGTCTTACTAGGTTGCTGAAAGTATTGACACATTACTAAGCCTGTTTTCAAACCTGCGCCCCCTCCTGCCTCAGCCTCCCAAGTACTGGGATTACAGACCTGTAGCACCACACCTGGCAGCTCTGTTGAAAAACTCTGTTTCCGCCAGGCGTGGCGGCGCATGCTTGTAATCCCCACGCTTGGGAGGCGGAGACAGGAGGATCGCGCTGGTTCGGAGCCAGCCTCGCTGGCTTAAGAGACCCTGTTTCCAAATAAAAAAAATATAAAATAGGTCTGGGAGTGTAGCCCGGAGGTAGAAGGGCTTCCAGGAACTCCAGTACCACAAAAAAAAAAAAAGAAAAGAAAAGAAAAGAAAGAAAGAAAGAAGAAAAACTCTAAAACTCTGTTGCCAAGGCCTAGGGTGTTGATAAAGGGGCGAGGGCCAGGAGTGGTGGCGCACTCCTGTAATCCCAGGTACTCGGGAGGCAGGGACAAGAGGAATGAAACTTTGAGGGCATTCTATCTTGGAGCTGTGTCGGGGCCCACTCAGCTGGACAGAGATGGCACCCAGGCTTGTTGCCAGCGTGGACTCAAGATGGCGCCTAGGCTTGCAGCCAAGTCATGAGACTCACAAGATGGACGTCTCCTTGAGCATGCGCAGTGTGCCATGCTACGTGCCTGCAGAATGATCAGTGACGCAAAGCCTCATGCTACCACCAGCCTGCCTATGAGAGAGTCAGAAGTGTGCACGCCCTAGCCGTGGGAAGCTTGGGGTTGGTAGGGAATAGAGGGAGGGATTATGATGCTGATATATATTGTGCTTGCTGCACACATTGTCAGACATATTGAGAGACATATTAGAGAGATATATTGAAACATATTAAGGATCCATTAAAGAAGAATTCATATTTCAGCTGAAGAGGTGTCTGTCGTTCTCTAAGCCCCTGAGGGTCGGAGTCTTAGGGGACGATAGAGCTGCACCTATAGCCCCCCTTTTTGTTAACTTTCAGTTTGAAATAGGGTCTTGTTAACTTAGTGAGACCTTGTTTCAAAATAAAAAGGGGCTAAGGATGTAAGCTCTGAAGTAGAGCATCCTGGGTTCAATCCCCACTACCACACACAGATATATAAATAAATAAATAAATAAATAAATAAATAAATAAATAATAGAAAGGGTGGAGTATTCGGAAAACATAAAGATCTCATCTCCAGTTTCAAGGCACATGTGAAGGATCTGATTATCAGTGTGTTGAAGGGAGATGTGTTGATCTAACAAGAGAGCAGGCTAGGCCGCCAGTGCCCTGCCAGTGCCCTGCCCCTGCCCTATGGCAAAAGCAGCAGACCAGGAAGACTGGCTGTAACCACCAACAGGAGGGCTTCCCAGTATATGAAGCATGGTACTAGAGGTTGAACCCAGGGGCAGTCTATCTGCACCTCCAGCCCTGATTTTTTAATTTTTATTTTGAAATGGGGTCTTGTTAAGTTGCCAAGGGCCTCGCCAAATAGCTGAAGCAGGCATCAAACTTGTGATCCTCCTGTCTCAGCCTCCCCAATACTGGAATTACAGACATGCACTATCATATCCGGCTAGGGGTTCCCAATATTTAACGGTGGCGGAACATTTGTTTCTCCTGAACTAAAAAAAAAGGAGCCCATGACAACACAATCTCACGGCGGAGAGGTCACAGCCCCTTGAGTGACTCTGCAGACTCCCTCTGCCCGAGCTGAGGAAAAGCACCAAAGGAGAATGTCCGGCATGGAGAAGCCCCCCTGCGCGTCTCTCCAGCCTGCAGAGGGGCAGGGCTGAGCAGAAAAGCTGTGTTCAAATGTTTCACACACATCAGGCGTGGTTGCGCACGCTGAGACAGGAGGACCGAGCACGCCTATGGGATGTCCTGTAGGAAGCTACAGAGTGAGGTTCTCAGCAACTCAGTGAGACCCTGTTTCCAAATAAAAAAGTATAAAATAGGTCTGGGAGTGTAGCCTGGAGGTAGAAGGACCCTGGGTTCCATCCCCAGTACCACAAAACAAAATAGTTCACACGGCGCAAAGTGGGACTGAATGCTAATGCGCGTCAGTGGCGCCGGGGCACAGGGTGGGCGACCCTCGCCGCACTGTCTCCCACAGTGCCCAATAGTCATGCCATGACTGCTGCAATCGCTGCCGGGATAGTAATGATGGGGGAAGAGACCGCAGCCATGATGGGTTAAGCCCGGCAAACCTCAGGCCTTCTTTGGGCCCAAGGAGCAGCTGGAGCGGGCCTTAGACGGGCGCTCTTACAAGACCAGCAGGACATTGGGAGCATGCCAGTGCCATGCCTGCGTTCGTCAGGAGGTCGTTTGCAAGTGACCTGGAGGGCCTCCACCCAGAGGCAGTCCTCAAAGGTTAGGGAGGGCTTTCTCCTCTCGTACCTGTGAGCACAGATCAATTTCCAGTTGTTTCTTTCCTAAAGGAAGCTTTTGTTTTTTCTTTTATTGTGGTATTGGAGATTGAACCCAAGAGCATTCTAACTTTGAGCTACACCCCCAGCTCTTTTTACTTTTTGTTTTAGAAACAGGATCTTGCTAGTAAGCTGAGCATTTTGCTAAACTGCTGAGGCTGGTCTCGCACCTGTGACTTTGCTATCTCGGCCTCCCAAGTACTGGAATTGCAAGCGTGCACCACCATGCCCAGCTCAGGCATGGTACCTTGAGTTACTCTTGCCTGGCTCTCTGGAAACCCCCATCACTGCTGTCTCACGATCCTAAGTGACAGGCGATGGCGACCTTATGTGATGCTTCCGTAGTCTGTCCAGCCGACATTGAGTCTATAGCCGTAACACATCCTAGAGTGTACGACGGGCCCCTGGATCTGCAGGAGCGAAGAGATGACTGAGCCTTCCAGGCTTTATTCTTCTAGAACATTCGACTTTATGTGTCAGTTGCAGTAACCAGTCTTGGCTTTTGTCCTGTGTCTTGGTTTTCTAGAGCTGTGGCTGCGCTGGCTGGGAGTGTCCTCTCAGGCCAGGGGCTCCTGCCAGTCTCACCTGCCGGTGTTCACAGTGACTAAGCTTAGCTGCGTGTTAGTGGACATCGGTAGGGAGCAGAGTCTGCACATCCTACCTGACCAGACCCAAGAACTCCAGGTTCAACCTCCTGTCCCCCGGAAGAACCCCGGCCCATACTGTTGCTGCCCCACTGCTCGGCTACACAGTCAACTGTCTGTCTGTCCTTCCTTCCCTCCCTCCTTCTCTTCTTTCTTTCTTTCTTTCTTTCTTGTGCTGGGGATTCAACTCATGTGCATTCTACCTCCAAGCTATACATCCAGCCCTATTTTATTTTTTATTTGGAATCAGGGTCTTGCTAAGTTGTTGAGAATCTCACTAAATTGCTGAGGCTAGCTTCAAACCTGCCACCCTCCTGTCTCAGCCTCCCAAGTACTGGGATTATAGGATTATGCTACCACATCCGGCCCCATAATCATCACTTCTAAGACCCCAGCATCTCTCGGTCCACCATTTATGTAGGTAGAAGCCTGCTTTACCACTTCAATTCTCTAAAGAGGATAGCGATCCTACCTTCCAGAAAGCTCATGTCTAACAAGTGCACCTGCTCGTTGTTAGTGAAAGTGTCCATACCCCAAGTTTCTACTAGAGAGGCTGCCCGGCTCTTGGTAAAATTCAGTACCAGTTGGGCTTGGTGGCACACGTGTGTGATCCCAGCTACTCAGGAGGCTTTGGCAGAAGGATAAGTTCTAGACAGCCTCCGCAACAGAGCGAGACATAGTCTTAAAGTAAAAAGTAAAAGCCAGGAGTGATGACACTCATCTGTGGCCCCAGAACTCGGGAGGCTAAAACAAGAGGATATGGGGCTTAAGGCCAACCTCGCAATGTAGTGAGACTCGGTTTCAGAATAAAAAATAAAATGGGCTGGAGGTATAGCTCAGAAGCAGAATGCCCCAATACCAATAACATAAAACAAAACAAAAATTATGTGTGTGTGTGTGTGTGTGTGTGTGTGTGTGTGTGTGTATATATATATATATATATATATATATATATATATTTTTTTTTTTTTTTTGGTGTACTGGGGTTCCTGGAAACCTTTCTACCTTCTGGGCTATACTCCCAGACATATTTTTTATATTTTTATTTGGAAACAGGGTCTCTTAAGCCAGCGAGTCTGGCTTTGAACCTGTGCGATCCTCCTGTCTCCACCTCCCAAGCGTGGGGATTACAAGCGTGCGCCACCACGCCCGGCTTCAAAAAATAATAATAAAAAAAAAAAGAGAGTGTGCTTGCCTAGCATGCAAGAGGCCCTGGGTTCAATCTCCAGTACTAAAAACAAAAACAATTCAACTACAAGAAATAAAAACAGCAGGGCACCGTCTAAAGGGTACACAGAACACTCTCATCTCTAAATATTCCAGTCTGTACACTGGATCAAAAGGTGGATCGTGGCACATTGAACCAGGAGAGAAACCCGGCTCAAATCTCCTAGAACCACTTCTTTTGTTTCGCTTGGACAATCAGCAAGAAAAACACTCAACCAAGGACCTGATTTTAATTTCTTCTTCCCTTTTTGTAATAACAGAGAGTCAACTCTATTTATGTAAGAAATGTCTACTGAATATGAGACAATAATTTATTCACATTTCAATGAACAGAGAACAAACTTGTTGCAGATGAAATAAATTCAACATTGTACATAGACGCAGATAGAAAGTTATAATCTAAAAACTAAAGCTGAGTGAACTCCCCAGAGAGAACTTTGTATTAAAGAGCTCAGGAAGTTTCTTGATTTTAGGGAACATGATCTACAGGAATGGTATACATTTAAATTTAAATTTAAATGCCATCTGTTCCCCATTGACAGTACTGTTCAGTCCCTGGGACCCGGATGTTACTAGAACTATAACCATAGTTGGAAAATGTTTTCCAACTTTTCTCCCTTATCTTACTAAAATTCGCAAGAACTTGGCACAAAAACTATTGAAACCTATAGTTTATTTTTATATATTTATTTATTTTTATTTTTTATCTTTGGTGGTACTGGGGGATAGAACCCAGGGGCTTTCTACCTCTGGGCTATACTCCAGGCCCTATTTTTATAATTTATTTGGAAACAGAGTCTCACTAAGTAGCTGAGGCTGGCTTCGAACCTATGCGATCCTCCTGTCTCAGCGCCTCAAGTGCTGGGATTACAAGCGTGCCCACACCTGCTCTACTTTATTTTTATCTTAACCAACGGTAATTAATTTGGGTTTATAATTTCCTTTCTCTCTTTTTCTTTTTTTGTGGTACTAAGCACTGAACCTAGGGGAATTTAACCTCTAAACTACCACCCCCCTTTCCCCGGCCCTTTTATTTTTATTTGAATCCGGCTCTTTCTTTTTTTTAATTTTTAAAATTTTTTTATTTTTTGGTGGTACTGGGGGTGGAACCCAGAGGCGCTCTACCTCCGGACTATACTCCCAGACCCATTTTACATTTTATTTAGAAACAGGGTCGCACTAAGTTGCTGAGAGCCTCACTAAGTAGCCGAGGCTGGCTTCGAACCCGTGCGATCCTCCTGTCTCAGCCTCCCAAGCGCGGGGATTACAAGCGCGCGCCACCACGCCCGGCTTGAATCAGGTTCTTTCTAAGTTACTGCACATCAGCCTCAAATCTGAAGTCCTCCTGTTTCAGCCTCACAATTACTAGCATTACAGGCATGCACTATTACTCCCAACTTAGGTGTATTTGTTTATTTATTTGTTTTGGTACTACGAATTGAACCCAGGGGCATTCTACTGCCAAGTTACTAAAACTATTTTTTCATTTAGAAATAGGGTCTCGTTAAACTACTGAGGGTTTTGCAAAGTTGCCAAGGCTGTCTTCAAATCCGCGATCCTCCTGTCTCAGCCTCCCAAGCGCGGGGATTACAGATATGCGCCAGCACGCAAGGCTTGGGTTTATAATTTCCATCTCCACGGGCACCAGACAAACTCACCTGTACAGAGGGCTCTCTGACATCCTCCTTGGCTCGCTTGTGTCAAGAATCCGTGCAGAGCTCAACAGCACAGGAGGGTTTTTGTTACGTTTTGTTGTTTATTTATTTATTTGCACACTGTGGATGGAACCGAGTTCCATCTGAGCTACACCCCCAGCCCTATTTTTTATTCTTTATTTTGAAACAGGGTCTCACTGAGTTGCAGAGGGCCTCACTAAGTAACTGAGGCTGGCCTTGAACCTGTGATCCTCCTGTGTCAGCCTCCCGAATGCTGGGATGACAGGCGTGCGCCACCAGGCCCGGCTGGCACAGGAGTTTTGAGCCCCATCCAGCTGACCTCTGTTCCACAGAGACGCTGCACCAGAGCCTGCCGAGGGAGCTAAGCACGGGGCCCCGACCCTATTTCAGCAGGGTCCTCTGTTTTACTCCTCCGGTGGGCTGGATTAGGTCCTTTGAAAGATGATTTGATAAACTGCTGATCTGATAAACTGTATCCGCTGGATACATTTTGGAAAAAATAGTCTTGGACGTGGGAAGCACTGGGTGGTGGAATTGTGTGCTGATGCGCGCCCTGCCCTCCAAGGGCACGGCATGTGCGGTCCCCTGCGCTGGCCCCGCAGTGAGGCCCCCGCAGTGAGGCCCCGGAGTGAGGCCCCGCAGGCAGAGGTACCTCCAACCCAAAAGAAAACAGAGCTTTTTTTTCTTCCCAAGGAAGTGCAGGGGACTTTGTAACAGATCGTGTTTTTATTTGCTTTGGCGGCTCAGAGCCACACTGACCTGTAACTATGGGGCACCCTACGTGGACGTGTCCTTGTTCCTACTTTATTTCTGGCTTCATTTTAATCTCTAGCTTTTATTTTGTCTCTCTCACCACTCTGACTTTAGTACCTCTGCCCCCTTCACTCCCTGTTTTATTATACTTTGAACCAAAGAACAGTCCACAGAAGGACAGACGTTATCTAAACTTGTAGACCCGGCTACTAAGTTTACTCTGTGGTTCCAGCCCTTTTTTATTTTTTAATGTGTTTGTGTGGGGTGCTGGGGATTGAATGCAGGAGGATTCTACCTCATAGATACACCTCCAGCCTTCTTGGTTTTTGTTTTGAAACAAACAAGGTCTCACTAAGTTGCTGAGGGTCTCTGTAAGTTGCTGAGGCTGGCCTTGAACCTTTGATCCTCCCAGCTTTCCAGCCCTTGAAGTCCATCTGAATCCAAACTCTGACTGAATGCTAGCAATCATCTATGGCAGATGTGGCTTCATCGCCTGGGCTAATCAGCACATCACCAGGTACCATCAACCACTGCAGCATCTCTGCTGGTCTTCTAACTCCTCACTCTGGGCCTGTTTGCAGGCTCTGAGCATAAGTCTGTACATTTAGTGTTAGTACAGAGAAAGCTAGCTCAGATCCCACCTTTATCCCTAAGAGTAAGGAAAGAGGGATAGATGGTTGAGTCATTTCTCAAAGGGTTCCTTAAAAAGAATTAAACCAGGCTGGGCGTGGTGGCGCACACTTGTAATCCCTGCGCTTGGAGGCAGAGACAGGAGGATCGTGCTGGTTCGAAACCAGCCGTGCTGGCTTAAGAGGCCCTGTTTCCAAAAAAATATATAAAATAGGTCTGGGAGTGTAGCCCGGAGGTAGAAGGGTTTCCAGGAACCCCAGTGCCACCAAAAGAAAAAAAAGAATTAAGCCCTGCTGGCCGTGGTGGTACACACCTGTAATCCTAGAACTTAGGAGGCTGAGACAGGAAGATCACCACAGATTTGAGGCTACTCTTAGCAACTCGAAAAGACATTGTTCCAAAATAAAAAATACAACAGGGATGAGGGTGTATCTCAGCAGTAGAATGTCCCTGGGTTTCATCCCAGTACACCCCCTCACACATACCAAAAAAAGACAGGCATGGTGACACACCTGTAATCCTACCTACTCAGAAGGCTGAAGCAGGAAGATTACAAGTTTGAGGCCAACTTATCGGGACCCTGTCTTGAAATAAAATAAAAATAGCCAGTTGTGGTGGGGGACACTTGTAATCCCAGTTCTTAGGAGGCTGAGACAGGAAGTTTGCAGGTTTGCGGCCAGCCTCAGCAACTTAAGAGGCCCTCCACAATTTAGTGAGAATCTGTCTCAAAATAAAAAATAAAATACGGGTGGAGGTAGAGCTCGGAGGTTGAATGCCCTTAATCCTTAGTACTGCACACACCTACAATGAATGAATGAATCAATCAACCAATTAATCAATTAATCAATAATTAAAAAAGGGAGCCATGCCGGGCATGGTGGCACACGCTTGTAAACCCCGCACTTAGGAGGCTGAGACAGGAGGGTCGCACAGGTTTGAAGCCAGCCTCAGCTACTTAGAGTGAGGCTCTCAGCGACTTAGTGAGACCCTGTTTCCAAATAAAAATATAAAATAGGTCTGGGAGTATAGCCTGGACGTAGAAAGCCTCTGGGTTACACCCTTAGTACCACCAAAAAAAAAAAAAAAGGGAGCCAGGCACGGTGGCACACACTTGTAATCTGAGCATTTGGGAGGCTCAGATAGGAGGATCATGGTTTGTGGACAGCCTCAGCTACTACTTAGTGAGGCCCTTTGCAACTCAGTGAGACTCTGTTTCAAAATAAAGAATAAAAAATCGGGCTGGGGGTGGGGCTTAGAGGGATGCCCCTGGGTTCCATCCCCAGTACTGGCAAAAAAAAATTAATAATAATGAAAAGAACTGGGGATGTAGCTCAGTGGTAGTGCTTCTGCAGGTGAGACCTCTGAGTTCAGTCCCTACAAAAACAGCACTATATTTTTGTTTCTGATTGCAATTGAGCCATATGCTCTCTGTAAAGACTTGAATATGGCTTTTTTTTTTACTGTGTATTCACTTTTCTCTACCATGTTCACTTTCCATGGGTAAGCATGCCAATTTCAAATATTTTACTAATATAATATAACTAATATAATATGCACACACATATATATGTATTTTTTTAAGGTGGTAAGTTTAAATAAAGGCCTCCATACCCGGTATAGTGGTACATACCCGTAACCCCAGTACTTGGGAGGCTGAGGCAGGAGGATTGCAGGGTTGAGGCTAGCCTGGGCAACTTAGCAAGACTCTGTTTCAGAATAAGAAATAAAGCGGGCTGGGGTATGGTTGAAAGGTAGAACACCCCTGGGTTCAACAAAAACTAAAATAAAATTTATAAGGGCCACCCACAAGGAGGAGGAGTACTCACCTCTGCCCCATACTGAATCCACTTGCCAGACTCGCTCCTCCAATACCAAATCCACGTGGTGGTGAAGAGTGAGCTGGGCAGCTTCGTGACGGATGAAGGAGTGGAGAGGCGTCGGATGGGATTCAAATCGCAAGACATGGTTTGGAAATTTATTTTCCGATTTCCTACAGAAATGCTGAGAGAGAAGAGTATAAATGTAACAAAAGTCTTCACTGATCGCCATTTTCTACATTCTAGTCTTCCCTAACGAAAGCTTACAAACCAAAGAGAATCTTTACATTTTCTTCTCTGTTTCTCTGTGCAGGGATCAAACCTAAATTTTCTTTCTATAGCTCCAGGTCTTACACATAAAAGAAAAAATGAATTACAGAGAAGTAAAATAACTTGCCCATGTCACATATACAGTGGGGACACAGAGTGCATTTTTCCTTCAAAAAATATCCCCAAATAAGCCGGGCATAGTGGCGCACGCTTGTAATCCCAGCATTTGGGAGGCTGAGACCGGAGGATCACAGTTCACGGACAGCTTCAGCTACTTAGTGAGGCCCTTTGCAACTCAGTGAGACCCAGTTTCAAAATAAAGAATAAGCCAGGCGTGGTGGCGCACACTTGTAATCCCCGCGCTTGGGAGGCTCAGGAGGATTGCGCAGGTTTGAAGCTGGCCTCGCTGGCTTAAGAGACCATTTTTCCAAAAAAAAAAAAAAAATGAGTCTGGGAGTATAGCCCAGAGGTAGAAGGGTTTCCAGAAACCCCAGTACCACCCCCCCAAAAAAAAAAAAAAAAAAGTTGATTATTACTTAGTTACCAAAGCATAGACATAAAGTCTTTAATCCATGGAGAGGTGGCGAGGTCGAGTTATTTTATAGTAATAGCAAGACATTATTTGTCTTTTTCTTGTTTTCACGCTCTCCTGAGTACAATACACGGTATATTTTTCTGAAGGCTGTATAATGTCTAATGTCAAAATAGGTTGAATAAAGAAGCAGGTACAGCCGGGCGTGATGGGCACGCTTGTCATCCCCGCGCTCGGGAGGCGGAGACAGGAGGATCGCGCAGGTTCGAAGCCAGCCGCGCGCTCTGGCTTAGGAGACCCTGTTTCCAAATTTAAAAAATGTAAAAATAGGTCTGGGAGTGGAGCCCGGAGGTAGAAGGGCTTCCAGGAACCCCAGTACCACCAAATAAAATAAAAAAAATAAAAGAAGCAGGTATGAGAATCTAGGCATCTTCTCTAAAGCCAGATGCTAAATTTGCAAAACTGCAAAACAATGTTACTCTTCTCAATAAACTTTTTGTTTTTTTGGGAAATAGTCATGGTTCTAGCTATCTATATGTAACAAATATAACTATTCATAGTTACATAAATGTTATACATAAATGAGATGATATTGATACTTAACACGAGTTTCCTGGATCAGTGAATGGACTGATAAAGGATTAGTCTCAGTTCTAATTTTTAGTATGACAAATATTGATAGCTATAATCACATACACAGAAATTTGTATTCGTTCCTTAAAATATTTTAAGAGTATGGAGGGTCCTGGATGAAAAAGTGTGAGAATTACTGCTATAAGAAAAATCTCTTAAGCTGGCGTGGTGGCGCACGCTTGTAATCCCAGTACTTGGGAGGCTGAGACAGGAGGATCCGGGTTCGCAGACAGCCTCAGCTACTTAGTGAGGTCCACGCAACTCAGCGAAACCGTGTTTCAAAATAAAGAATAAAAAGCCAGAGGTAGAATGCCCCTGGGTTCAATCCCCAGAACCACAAAAAAGAAAAAAAAAAAAGAAACACCTCCTAGTGCACCTCAATCAGGATCAATTTTGCCCACAGGGGACATTTGACAATATCCAAGGATAAGTTTGGTTATCACAACTAGGGGAGGGCTGTGCTTACTGGAATCATGAATAGAGGCCAAGAATAATACGAAACAGTCCCTCACAACAAATAATTACCTAGCCCAAAATGTCAACAGGTTCAAGGTTGAGAAACTTCTAGATTAACCTAGGGCAGGAAATACATAGTCCCTAGAAACGAGTAGCTGGTGCCGCCCTCTAGTGGCGAAATGCAGCAACACACTCTCCATCAAAAGTTTATTGGGCACAGGATAAAAATTATGCAAATCCCTCCTTCCCCTCCAAAAAGAATCCTTATACAATTGGGATGCATCTTATATCCCTGTGCATTACAGGTAAGTACGGTCATGTGGGTATCACCTATTTCAGCCCCAAAAGAAGCAGAAATATGATGTATCCTCTTAGATACCTCCACGATAGAGAAATAAACAAGGAAGGAAGGAGAGCTAGGGCTGTAGCTCAGAGGTAGAATGCTTGTCTAGCATACACACAAGGCCGGGGCTTGATTCTCAGCATTGAAAAAAAAAAAAAAAAAAGGAGCTGGGCTTGGTGGCACACGCCTGTAATCTCAATATTTGGGAGGCTGAGACCAGAGGATGGCAAGTTCCCAACTAGCCTAAGCCGCTTAGTGATCCCCTCAGCAACTTGGGAGATCCTGTTTCAAAATTAAAAATAAAAAGGGCTGGAGTGTAGCCCCTGGGTTCCATCCCCAGTACAACGACAGCAAAAAAAGGAGGGATAGAAAATGCTGAAGCAAGCCAGGCGTGGTGGCGCACGCCTGTAATCCCCGCGCTTGGGAGGCTGAGAAAGGAGGATCGCGCGGGTTCAAAGCCAGCCTCAGCTACTTAGTGAGGCTCTCAGCAACTTAGTGAGACCCTGTTTCCAAATAAAATATAAAATAGGTCTGGGAGTATAGCCCGGAGGTAGAAAGCCTCTGCGTTCCACCCCCAGTACCACCAAAAAGAAAAGAAAAGAAAAGAAAAGAAAAGAAAAGAAAGGAAAGAAAGAAAGAAAGAAAGAAAGAAAGAAAGAAAGAAAATGCTGATACATACAAGTTTCTGCACTAGAACTATGTGAGATGGCTAGTTATATATTTAAATTATGAAATTAAGCCGAGGGCTCATCCGATGATGCTAAGGGGAGGGCTAAGAACTGGCCTCTGCCCCGCACTTTTCTGCGGGACACATGACAGGTATCAACTCGGCAGAGAATCATGTCACTGTTTATTTCACTTGAGTTGGCAGCTATTTCCAGAGCCCCTCACACCTGCCAGGCTCGGCACCATAGACCCAGCCCCACGCTGTCCTTCCATGCCGCTGGGGCTCTCCTGACCCAGAGAAGAGTCATCAACTTACACGTGCATTTGGGGGTTACAATAAAACTCTTCAATCTTCTCCATGGCCGGCAAGTCCATCCAGGTGTCTGCCATAAATATCTGCCACCGATACGGCAGGTGGAAATGGAGTTTGTTACATCTGCCTACAAAGACAGAGAGAGGTCTGTGGGTCCACGTGGGAGGATTCCAAGTTCAACCGGGCCCACGGCCGACTTTCCCATCAGGGCCTGTCTTTGCATCCCACCCGCCCTGGCCCATGCCGGCCCCTGCTCCAGTGCCCAGGCCCACCATTCAGGTTCCTGTATTAAACTTAGAAAAAGCTGGGCGTGGTGGCGCACGCTTGTCATCCCCGGGCTCGGGAGGCAGAGATAGGTGGATCGCGCTGGTTCGAAGCCAGCCGCGCGCGCTGGCTTAGGAGACCCTGTTTCCAAATAAAAATGTAAAAAAAAATAGGTCTCGGAGTATAGCCCGGAGGTAGAAGGGTTTCCAGGAACCCCAGTACCACCAAAAAAGAAGAAGAAGAAGAAGAAGAAGAAGAAGAAGAAGAAGAAGAAGAAGAAGAAGAAGAAGAAGAAATAAACTTAGCAAAAAACACAAATTCCCCATATCCCACAGAGTCACTTTACCCACGTGGAAATCTGAGGTACTTAAACGTTTATAATTACCCTTCCTAAACTGTTCTTCTTCCCACGTATATATATTAAGACAAAATAAGCCAGGTATCCTGTTGCAGGCCTGTAATCCCAGCCCTTGGGAGGCTAATAGAGTAAGATCACAAGTTCGAGGCCAGCCTCAGCAACTTAGTGAGACCTTGTTTCAAAATTTTAAAAATTAAATAGGACTGGAGTGTGACACAGAGGTCGAATGCCTCTGGATTCAATTCCCAATAAACACAGACACACACACACACACACACACACACACAATCCTCCCCAGTATAGGCAACTGCTTGTGTTCTCTATTTTGTAATCCCCTGAAAGGTACCTGAAACCCAGTTTGGGCTGGTATTATATATTTACTTATTTTGTGCCATTTTCTCATTTGTGGGTTGGTACTGTTCCATCTCAATTACAATTTTTTTTTTTTTTTGGTGGTACTGGGGTTCCCGGAAGCCCTTCTACCTCCGGGCTACACTCCCACGGGCTACACTCCCAGACCTAGTTTTTAACTTTATGTGGAAACAGGGTCTCTTAAACCAGCGCGGCTGGCTCCGAACCAGCGCGATCCTCCTGTCTCCGCCTCCCAAGCACGGCGATGACAAGCGTGCGCCACCACGCCCGGCCAATTACAAATATTAAAGAGAAAACTGCACTGTCGTAGCTCATACCTCTTTCTCTACTGGCACAGGACGGGGGATGAAAGAGAAGACCTTTAAAGGAACGCTTGCCGGCTAAGAGTCAAGGGTGGAAGCCATTCTACAGAAATGCAGAAAATCGTTCTGTCTTTCTGTATTTTACGTGCTGGATTTGGTGGGTACCCCTATCATCCCAACTACTCAGGAAGTGGAGGCAGGAAAATCACAAATCCAGGGCCAGCCTGAGCAGTGAGATCCTGTCTTCAAATAAAAGAATCAAAAGGGCGGGGGCTGCAGCTCAGTGGGACAGTATTTACACAAGGCCTTGGGTTCTATCCCCAGCAAGGCAAAAAAAAAAAAAAAAAAATTCATTGTGTGTTAACATCTGTGTGTGTGTGTGTGTGTGTGTGTGTGTGTGTGTGTGTGTGTGTTATTAACGACTGAACCCTGGGGCATTCTACCTCCAAACCTCACCCCAGCCTAATTTTTTTTTAAGTTGCTGAGGCTAGCCTTGAACCTCTCATCCTCCTTTCTCAGCCTCCTACATACTGGGATCATGGGCTTGTATCACCATCCCCAGCTTACATCATTTATTTAGGGTTCAAATGATGTATTTGAACTTTATTTATTTATTTAGTGGTACTAGGAATTGAACCCAGAGGCAATTTATCTCCAGGCTACCCCACAGCCCTCTTTTAATTTTTTTGTCTTAAAACAGAGTCTTGGTAAGTTGCTGACAGTCTCACTAAACTGCTGAGGCTGGTCTCAAACCTGAGATCCCTGTCTCAGCCTCCCAGGTCCTGGGATTCTAGGTGTGGGCCGCCATGCCAGGCTGCATGACTAAGATCCTCGAAGGCATGATGGCCTGGATCTGGCGTGTCCCCAGAGGCTCCCATGTCGAAGCCCTGGTCCCCAGTGTAGCATGTTCAGAGGTGGACATTTGGGGGAGTGATTAGATCACGTGGGCTCTGACTTAACCAGCGGGTCAGTCCCTCTGGGGATTCCTAATTGGATGGAATTATTGGAAGGTTGTAATGGTTAGGATTTAGAATGTCCCCCTTCCCCTCAGGGAAGGTAGCAATGTTGGAAGTGGGATTTGGCTGCTAAGGAGGCGTTCCGGGTGTGGCCTGGGTGTGGGTAAGGCCTCTCCTGACCCCGCTCACTCCCTCACTCCTTGCTTCAGGACTCCAGAACCTGAGAGCAGAGCCTTGCCCTCCCCAGGCCCTGAGCTCCGCAGACCCAGCCTCACATGGACTGAACCAAGAACTGTGGACAAATACGTCTTTGTTCCTCTAAGTTGCTACAGCCCCGGCCCTATTTTTTATTTCTTATTTTGAAACCGGGTCTCACTGAGTTGCAGAGGGCCTCACTAAGTAGCTGAGGCTGTCCGCGAACCGCGATCCTCTGGTCTCAGCCTCCCGAATGCTGGGATTACAAGTGTGCGCCACCACGCCTGGCTTGTGGACCAGTACCTGTAATCTCAGTGCCCGAGAGGCTGAGACAGGAGGATCACAGGTTCGAGGACAGTCTCAGAAAGTAGTGTGACTCTCACTAACCTAGTGAGAGAGACCCTGTTTCAAAATAAAGAATGGGAGTGTAGCTCAGAGCACACTTGTGCGTGCCCGCACACACACACATACACACAGAAAGAAAGAAACTATAGGAGGCAGGTCCTAGTGGGGAGGGGCTCTGGGGATGTGCCCTGGAAGGGTGTGTCTTGTCCCCTGCTCCTCTTGTGCACCAGGTGAGGGGCTTTGCTCTGACCCGCCCTTCAGCCATGATGTAGAGTCTCAGCACAGACCCCAAAACATTCAGCCAGACAACCGTGGATGGAAATTAGGAGCCTAAATAGATGTGTCCTCCTCCAAGACGACGTCCTCAGATATCTATCACGGCAACAAAAGGCTAACAGAACGGAAAACCCGCAGAGTGGCCCAGCTCGGGACGTCGCAGACCCAGAAGTGCATCAACGCTCTTGTGACCCACACCTTACAGTGTGAGGATGGAGAAAGAGAGGAAAGAGAGAAGAAAGGAAAGAGGGGAGAAGTGAAGAAATTCAAAGCCTTGCATACTGCTGGTGGGAATAAAAACGGTCCAGCCACTATGGAAAATGGCTTCTCTGCAAACTAAATACGGAATTGCCAGATGATCCAGCAACTCCACGTCTGGGTATTTACCCCCAAAGAAGCCACACAGGGACGTGAGCACATACCAGTGTACCTATGTTCAGAGCAACACTGTCCTGATGACCACAGGTAGGGGTTTACAGAGGCCCTGGGTTACTCACTTTTAAGCAGACAACAGTTATTCAGATGGTCTAGACAAATTTCCTCTGAGTCATGATCATCCGGCCTAGAAGATGTGGTATTTGTGATATCAGACCTGGGATCTGTAAAAGAAAAGAGAATGTGGGCTGCTTTTCACACTGAAACCCAGAATGAAGACGCCTGGTCTCACAATAGCAAAGGATATCTGAAGCCGGGCATGGTAGCACATGCCTGTAACCCCAGTACTTAGAAGGCAAGAGGCAGGAGGATTGCAGATTCGAGGCCAGCCTCAGTAAGCCTCAGCCTTACTTCAGCCTCAGCCTGAAGTAAGTTTTTTCAAAATAAAAATGGCTGGGGGTGTAGCTTAGTACCCCCTCAAAAAAATTTAAAAAAAAAGGAAAGAAAAGGAAATATCTGAAATGAGGGACACATTAAAAAAAAAATACCTGGGACCTATGTGTTGGCTCCTGAGACCCCAGCAGACAGACACTCCATAAAATGACACAAACCAGAGGGTCAGATGAGAGGCATGATTTTTTTTTTTTTTTTTTTGCAGTACTGGGGATGGAACCCAGAGGCACTGTACCTCTGAGCTACATCCCTATCCCTATTTTTTTTGTCTCTCTATTTTTTTGAAACAGGGTCTCACTGAGTTGCAAAGGGCCTCACTAAGTAGCTGAGGCCGTCCGCGAACCGCGATCCTCCTGTCTCAGCCTTTTAAATGTTGGGATTCCAAGCGTGCGCCACCATGCCTGGTTGCATGATTATTTTTTGATTGATAGTGTGACTATTCCAATTCTCCATAAGTATTGCAACTTATTCCAGGTGGTTCTTCTAGCTTTTGGACCTGCCCTGTCTTCAGAGGTTGGTCTCCTCACCAGCACCAGCCCCTCCCCACCGACCCTCTAACTCTGGCCTTAGAGAAACTGCCAGCAATGTCTATGCTGTAGCAGCTGATTCAAGGCATGGGAGTCTCTCTGTGAAGTGACTTACTCTGAGCCGAGCCTGGGCTCTTCCAGAGCGCACTGGTGGGGCTGGCAGAGGCTGGGGTGGACTTGTGACCCTGGCATCCAGACACTGCAGCTCTTTTGCTTGTGGAAGGCAGAGGTGGCGGAGACATGGTGCTCACGTGCGCCGACGCAGTGGTTTCCATAAGGGCCAGGACTTGGCTTCTCAAACTCTGAATTCTAGAATTTAACACATCTTCTCTCCCGATGGCTGTTTGGAAGCCCAAATCAAAGGCTCTTATTGGATCAGAAGCAGTAACTTTGTATGTGACTGGCTTGGGGTCATCTGGTGTGTTGTGGACAGACTGACTAGACTCAAACGTGTCCCCTCTGTATTTACTGTTCAGAAATGCCACTCCGGGGTCTGTAGCTCTGTGGGTGCTCTGGAGGTTCTGGGGAGCAGTTCCCTTGTCCTGAGGCAACTCGATCTCTCTCTGACTGTGGGTCGAGGGTCTGTAAGTTGGAGATGGTGTACCTGTTCCATCCGTACCCACTCCACCAGCATTATGATTAAACAGAGGGACATGCTGGTTGTCTGGCATCCCACTCTTGTCCGGGATCTTTGCAGGGTCTGTGGACAGCGTGACGATGTTCTTTCTGTTACTCCTGGCCTCAGGTGTTTCGGCAGAGCGAGGGGGAGAGCCCAGGCTGGACTGACTCACAGAAGACGCACTCTCTCCTCCGACGTTTCGGTCGTTCAGCCAGAGTATTGAGCCCTTGTAGCTGGAGGTTGGTGTGGAATCGGAAAGACTCCTTGGGAAGGGGACATCTGCACAGCCGTTCTCTGGACCCTTCTGGCTTGCTCCAGCTTGACCCAGTCCTCCAAGACCGGCAGCCTTAGATGAGACTGAAGATAGCCACGTGAGATTCTGGCTCTTCGGAGACAGGAACTCCACGGACTTGTCCTCCAGGAGAAGCTCATGGATGACCATGTCGGGGCTGGATGTGCTGCTCCTCTGGCCATCCTGAAAAAAGCGGTTTCTGCTCTTGCTTCGACCTCTGTTGGCCGCAGCTCTGCGGCGCGAAGCCGAAGCTGGAGAGAGAAAAACAGAATCAGGAAAATCAGAATCCACACGGCTGAATTCCTACTGCTATTTCATTCCTCCTCTTTGCTTTTCTGGCCTTGCTACCAGAGATCTATAGAATGCCCTGTGCTGACCTGGTGCGTAAAAACCTCGAGAAAGGGCTGTCATGCTGAAGAGGCCACCCTGGCCTCCCGTGAGTGCGGCCAGGACAGTGGTCCAGGGCCTGGTCAGAGGCAGGCCCCGGGTCCCCTGCTCCTCTCCAGGGACTCAGGTAGACCCCGCACCCTGGAGAAGCTGCCCGCAATCCCTGCTCACCCTGACGGTGAGGGCAGATTAGGGAGGTGTTTTCAAAGTCATCTAGATTTTGTTTTCCTTCCTTCCTTCCTTCCTTCCTTCCTTCCTTCCTTCCTTCCTTCTTTCTGTGTGGTACTGGGGATGGAACCCAGGGGCTTTCTACCTCTGAGCTACACCCCCAGCCTTAGTTTATTTTGTGTGTTTGTATGGTACTGGGGGTGAAACCCAGAAGCTACCTCCGGGCTCTACCCCCAGACCTATTTTATACTTTATTTGGAAACAGGGTCTCACTAACTTGTTGAGAGCCTCACTAAGTAGCTGAGGCTGGATGCAAACTTGTGAGATCCTCCTGTCTCAGCCTCCCAAACGCAGGGATTACAAATGTGCACCACCACGCCAGGCTCCCAGCCCTGGTTTTTATGCTTTATTTTGGAACAGGGTCTCACTGAGTTGCAAAGGGCCTCACTAAGTAGCTGAGGTTGGCAGCTAACCTGCAATCCTCCTACCTCAGCCTCCCAAGTATTGGGATTACAAGCATGAACCACCATGCCCGACCAACTTTTTTTTTTTAAGTCTGAGAAAATAGTGTTAAGCATGAATATCAGACTGCAGAATCATGTGCACAGTGTGAGTATCATGTTAAAATGACATGCACGTATGGGCAATGTTCGGGAAGGGAAAGTGAGGAGTGATTCGTGGTAAGGTAGAGCGCTTACAGGTCAAGATTTTTTTGTTTCTGTTGACTTGAAAGTTCATACAGTTGAAAAGGAAAAGGTACTGACCTCTCGACCCAGGAGGGTTCTTGCGGGCATGCTTGTTGTTACAGATGTCCTGGATGTTCTGAACCACCTCTGGGCTCAGCCCATGCTCCTTCATGATGGCCAGCACCTTCCTGTCCATCAGGTTGTGGGACCGCAGGCAGTTGGGGTAACTACAGTTCCCTCGGGTAAAGTGCTCGCAGATGTGGAGTCTCTCACACAGCGGCTGCTGGCCACAGATCATTTTGCGGCCTTCTCCTTTATAACTCTTGCATATCTACGGGAGGGAGGAGCGATAAAGCACCTTCTTGTATCCGTCATGAGTTCATCAAGGAAAGCTCAAGTGCACAAAAACTTCGGAAGTAAAGAGAGATGTGCCAGGGGAGGGGGAGGGACAGATGCACATCCTACAGTCTCCAATGAGATGCATGCACCTGATGACTAAAGAGGTCCGCAGGTGAATCATAAATGATGAACTTCAGGGTCCTCAGGAGAACCCGAGTCAGATGGCCAGCTCCGTTACAGAAGCTGATTGCTACCTTATAGAAGAGCTCAGAGCCGGGCGTGGGGGTGCGCGCCTGCAATCACAGCCTCTTGGGAGGCTGAGACAGGAGGATCGCAGGTTCAAAGCCATTCTCAGCAATTTAGTAAGGCCCTCTAGTGAGAACCTGTCTAATGAATAAATAAATAAATAAGCTGGGTGTGCTCACACACACCTGCAATCCCAGTTCTTGGGAGTCTGAGATAGGAGGATCGCAGGTTCAGAGCTAGCCTCAGCAACTTAGTAAGGCTGCCAACAACTTGGTGACACCGTTTCCACGTAAAAAATAAAATAGGGCTGGTGCCGGGCGTGGTGGCGCACGCTTGTCATCCCCGCGCTTGGGAGGCGGAGACAGGAGGATCGCGCAGGTTCAAAGCCAGCCGCGCTGGCTTAAGAGACCCTGTTTCCAAAAAAAAAAAATAGGTTTGAGAGTGTAGCCCGGAGGTAGAAGGGCTTCCAGGAACCCCAGTACTACACACACACAAAAAAAACATAAAATAAAATAAAATAAAATAAGGCTGGGGGTATAGCTCGGAGGTAGAATGTCTCTGGGTTCAATCCTTAGCACCACACCAAAAATAAATAAATAAATTAATTAATTAATTAAAGTAAGTAAATAAATAAACAAATAAATAGTGCTCAGGGTATAGCTTGGAGGTAGAATGCCACTGGGTTTAATCCCCAACACCACAGAAGAAAAACAACAAAATAAAACCCGAAGGGGAAGGTCTAGTTCTGGAGCAACTTACTTTGCATTAAAAGGGCATAAATGTCTTACGATCATCTGTTTGGGAATTCAGAACTGAGCAAACGCCAAACTGTTACCAAATGCAGCGGTGCCCAGGAGGGGCCGATGCCTCGTGCACGGTTTTCGGGTGGTAAGGGTCAGGCAGGACTCCCGTGTTTGTGTCCTCCTGGCCCCCACTACACTCCCTCGAGCACTTAACTTGGCCTCTCTCTCACCCATCACCCCTGCTCATAAAACTCCAACTGCCCAAACAATTCTGCTAATCTGCAAAGAGAATTCCTTCCTCCTTGGAGAACCATCCCGGAGCAACTCCCCTTAAAACAGGCTGAACTCTGGCTGACTCCTCCTGCCACAGCACCAGGAAGGCCTGCTGCCGACTCCCCCAGCTTAGCTCACTGTTTTAGAAGACTTCCTGCCAGCATTTTTGAATGGAAACTGAAGAGTAAGATGCTAACTAACGCTGACCAGGCCACAACCTTCCTACTCACCCGTTAAACATGGCCGCCGAATCTCGGGGGCCAGTGGAGCCTTGGGTGATTCTGCCCTGTCTTTGTTTTTGTCCTGTTTTGTTTTTCTGGGTTTTTGGCTTTTATTTTGGTTTGGTTTTTGGTACTGAAGACTAAACCCAGGGGCATGCTACCTCCAAGATATACCCTCAGCCCTTTTTATTTATTTTGCAGTACTGGGGATGGAACCCAGGGGCCTTCTACCTCCGAGCTATACCCCCAGCCTATTTTTTTAATTCTTTATTTTGAAACAGGGTCTCACTGAGTTGCAAAGCACCTGGCTAAGTAGTAGCTGAGGCTGTCCTCAAACCGCGATCCTTCCTGTCTCAGCCTCCCAAATGCTGGTATTACAAGAGTGCGCCACCACGCCCTGCTCTTTTTTATTTTGAAAGAGGGTTTCCCTCACTTGCTAAGGCTGGCCTCCAACCTGCCATCCTTCTGTCTCAGCCTCCCAAGAACTGGGACGTCGGGTATGTGCCACCCAGCCTGGCGGACCCCTTTTTTGTACTCTCTGATAAAAGGAGGAGCAGAGCCTTTTCCTGAGGGGCCCTCACCGTGCTCCCAGCCCTGTCCCATCCCAGAAGTGATCCCGCGAGCACTCTACCTCTGAGCCCCACCCTGGGGGCCTTTTATCTTAAACACAGCCTAGCTCAGTTGCTGCGGCTGGCCCCTCAAACCTGCACTCCTTGTTTCTCAGCATCCCAAGCACCGCGATTACAGACCCGTGCTGCCAGGAACCTCTAGGAAATTCCACAGGAAGGGTGGACCGCAAGCCCGCCCTCCTCGAGTAGCAAAGCCAGCCGCTATCTCGACGCTCTCTCACACGGAAGGAAAAGTCAGGACAACATCCTGCGGTTTGTCAATGAGACCTGTAATGAGGCTGGTCCTTGGGCATGTAGCTTCAGGGGACCAGGCTGGCACAGGGGCCAAAGAGACCACAGACACCCCAAGACAAGACATCAGAACTTCTGGAGAGAGGACCCAAGAACCTACACAGGAGAATGCACAGAGCTGGGAGGAATACATTCCCCTCAACACAAATTGTTTTAATTTTCTTTTTCTTTTATTGCGTTGTTGGAGATTGAACCCAGAAGATGAACTATGCCCTTAGTCCTATATTTATTTATTTATTCATTCATTCATTCATTTATTTATTGTGGTACTGGGGATAGAACCCAGGGGCTTTCTACCTCAAGTAGCTGAGGCTGGCTTCAAACCTGCATGATCCTCCTGTTTCAGCCCCCCAAGTACTGGGATTACAAACGTGCGCCACCACACCTGGCTTTTTTTTTTTTTAGAAACAGGTCTTAGCTAGGTGTGGGAGTGCATGCTTGTAATCCTAGCATTTGGGAGGCTGAGACCCGAGGATCCTGATTCACAGACAACCTCAGCTACTTAGTGAGGCCCTCTGCAACTTAGTGAGAACCTGTTTCAAAATAAATAATAAAAAATATGGCCGCAGGTGTACTCGGAGGTAGAAGGCCTCTGGGTTCCATCCCCAGACCCACCAAAAAAAAAAAAAAAAAAAAAAAAAGAACAGAAACAAGAAACAGGGTCTTGTTGGATATGGTGGTACACGCTTGTAATCCCAGCATTTGGGAGGCTGAAACAGGAGAATCGCAGTTCACGGACAGCCTCAGCTACTACTTAGCGAGGCCCCTTGCAACTCAGTAAGACCCTGTTTCAAAAAATAAAGAATAAAAACAATATATATAAGGCTGGGATATATCTTGGAGGTAGAATAACCCTAGGTTCCATCCCCAGTACCAAAAAAAAAAAAAAAGTAACAGGGTCTCATTTAATTGCTAAGGGTCTCATTAAGTTTCTGATGTTGGCCTTGAACCTGTAGCCCTCCAGGCTCAGCCTCCAAAGTACCGGAATTACAGGCACACGCGACCAAGTCCGATATGTCAGCCACAGAGCTGACAGAGTCGGTGACACTGTGAACTCCAGCTGCCTGGCCGTCTCCAGGCAGGACCGAGCGTTGGCAAACTTCTCAGATGAGAGAGTAAAAATTTTAAGCTTAGATGGCCATGACAATATGCAAACAAATAGGTTTGACTGTGTTCTGATAAGCCCTGACAGATGAAAATAGATGGCAGGCCAGACGTGGCAGATCAGAGGCCGACCTCTGATCTAGACTATGAGAGATGGAGAAATAAAAGTGCATTCGATTTGAGTCACCGCACTGGGGAGGGCTCTCTGTTATAAGAGCTTACTCACCACCTTCCCAATAACCTCCCCAACCTCAATTCAAAGGCCGCCTCATCCAGGGCGCCGTCCTAACATAGAGCATCAGTCGGTCCCTACCTACCGCCGTCCTGTCTTCAGGTATGCCCACCCACACATGGGCCCTAGCAGCCTGGGAGTGGAAGAATTCCAGACTCCATCCAAATAAAAACCTCCAGGATGGAGGGAACCTGCTGGAATCCGTGAGGTGGCCCTGCCTGCCACCAGCAGAGCCCTGGTGCCAACTTCAAATGTCCTCCACTCCTCTCGGACCGTGTCCACTAAACACCGCTGATTAACGCTCTCCCTGCCGTCGAACCTGGGGAATCCAAACTTACCTCTGGCATAAAGAAAGGGTCGCTCTGGAGGAGAAGCACGGCCAATTCCTCTTTGTTAAGCCCAGAGAGCTCGTGAGCTTTCAGGATTTGGAAATTCTTTTCTGAGAGAACCTCGTGAGAATATTTGCAGAGATGCCTAGAAGAAAATAGGACTCTCGTCAGCGTTTCCGCTTCCCAGAAGCAAAGGAAAAGAAACCAGCCATGAAGCTTCTGCTCAGTGAAGATCAGTGCTACATCCTTTGGGAACTAACACAGGTGGGTCCTGCTTTAAAGAATCCAATTTAAGCCGGGCGTGGTGTACGCCTGGAATCCCAGTGCCTGGGAGGCTGAGACGGGAGGATCATAGTTTCAAGTCCTGCCTCAGTAACTTAATGAGGCCTTTGGTGATTTAGTGAGACTCTGTTTCCAAGTAAAAAATAAAATAGGGGTGGGGATATAGCTCAGAAGTAGGCCCCTGGGTTCAATCCCTAGCACCACACAGACCCCCCCCAAAAAAAAATCAAATTTAAAAAGATAAATTTATGAACCAGCTAAGTCAGGCAGGGGAATGGATGTTTTCTTTTCAAATTATATACATATACACATATATCTGACTTGAATTATCACAATACTTCTTTGGACAGTATCTCCCCTAATATATATTGTTATCTTTTCTTTCTTTCTTTCTTTCTTTCTTTTTTTTTTTTTTTTTTTTTGAGGTACTGGGGCATTCTACCTCCGAGCTACAACCCCAGCCCTATTTTATCTTCTTTATTTTGAAACAGGGCCTCACTAAGTTGCGGGGACCACACTGGCTGTGAACCTGCAATCCTCCTGTCTCAGCCTCCTAAATACTGGGATTACAAGTGTGCACCACCACACCCAGCTTATGTTATCATTTGTGTACATTTCAGGTGAGAAGAGGAAAAAGTTGGCAAAGATACAAACGCCAATTTACAGAAACCCACTGAGAAACAAGAGATGACAATAAAATCTGTAAGACAGAATTTTGGTGATGGTACTGACAATTGAACCCAGGGACAGTCTACCTCTGAACGATCACCACCATACCCATTTTATTTATCTAATTATTTTTATTTTGAAACAGCGTCTCACTAAGTTGCTGAGGGCCTTGCTAAATTGCTGCGACTAGCTTTGACCCTCCTGTCTCAGCCTCCCCAGTCCTGAAATTACAGGTGTGTACCACCATGCCAGGCAACGCTAATGGACTTAAGTCAAAGCCAACAAATGCGCCTTTCTGTGCTGATGGGATTGTTCTATAATCTGAGCAGCTTTAGGACATGTGACCCACACAAGGTCGAGCGCTGGACGTGGTCGCTGTGGTCGCTTTAACCGTAGAGGTGCGCTAACAAATCTTTGAGAACCCCTAAGGGCACTGATGTTCTCATCAGACAAGCGTAACCCCCCCACCCTTTGGTACTGGGGATGGAACCCAGAGGCATTCTACCTCCGAGCTACACCCCCAGCCCTATTTTTCATTCTTTATTTTGAAACAGGGTCTCACTGAGTTGCAAGGGGCCCCACTAAGTAGTGGCTGAGTCTGGCCACTGGAGGGCCGCCAGTTCTGCGTCTTGCATAGACTCCATTTTGTTACAACTCAGGGCTGTTACTCGGGAATGTCTGTACTTGCTGAACCCTGTTTAACCTCTGCACTGTCTTCCCAAAATTGTAACCACGGAACCTATGCCTCCCTCTACTAGAAAGTAAAGGTAACCACCCCTTGAATGTAATCAACGCTCTTCTTCCTCTGGGATAAACAGAAGGTAAAAAAACCTGCTCAGTACCAAGTTCAACCCCTCCCTTGGGGAAACCTATGGGAGACAGACTGGTTTCTAGATATGGACCTAAGAGGGGGCTTCCAACCCAAAACTGATACCCGTCTCAGTTAAGGGGGCTCAGCCAATAAGAAAAAGGTCACATATAGTTAAGGGTTTTATGGTTTTTCCTTCTTAAAAAGGGCCTGGCTGAGTGGAAGGGAGCGCAGCTCTAACAATTGGCTCGAGAGTCTGCAGCCCCAGCTAGCTGGTAATTTTTCTTTTCTTTTCTTTTAAATTCTTTTAATAAACTTTTAATATCCTGTTGGTGCATGGCTCTCTTCATCGCTGCTTCATCCCGGCCCAACACCACAAACCACCATCCTCTTGTCTCCGCCTCCCAGAGGCTGGGATTGCAAGCATGCACCACCATGCCCGGCTGGCTACCTTGCATCTTTCTTACTATTTTCTTGAGATCTACTCCGCTAGGAATAGTACCTCGAAGGACTAGACAGTGTTTCATGGCTAGTGCTTCACTGGGATCCCTGGCTTTCCAGAAAACACACCAATAGTCTGGGAGTGTGTCTTTCCCCACAAGCACATTCACTTAGAGTTTTTATCACTTTTGCGACTTCAAGGAACTTTTATTTTTTTCTTATTTTTATTGATGCATTGTAATCATACATCACATTGGAATACAAGATTTGAGAAAATATACAAGCACACATCATTCAATCAGCCCTCATCCAATCCCCATCCCATTCCCTCCCCCTCCATCGATCCCATGCTTGATTGGTGATTAACTTTGATACATTTGTTTACATACCTCCTGAGTTTTAAAGAGGTTCCATCCTCCCCCATCCCATACCCTCTGATTGGTCACCTTAATTGCTTCACTATAGAGCCCCTTCTATAACTCGACCTCCTCCTGTTACCCCTTTGCTTCTAGTTATTGCTAATTAGGGGAAGCATCTGGTTTTTATTGTCTGTGATATTTCTCTGTGCATGCCGCATTGCAAGTTCCGATCCCACTCTTGACAGCCCCAGTAGTGGCCTGGCTACCCGGAGGACTGATCCAGACTTCGCTGGCTCCAGCAATGGCCTTGCCTCATGGGAGGCCCCGATTCTGGCCACGCTGGCCCCCACACCGGCCTAACCTCTCGGCTCCAAGGCCTCAGAGGCCCCAGCACCGGCCTTGCCTCAAGGCAGGCTCTATCCCAGCCTCGCTGACCCTGGCACCGGCTTAACCCCTTGGCAGTCTCCTATCCTGGCCTTGGAGGCCCCAGCACTGGCCTTGCCTCATGGCAGGCTCTGATCCCAGCCTCGCTGGCCACGGCACTGGCCTAACCCCTCAGCAGACTCCAATCCCAGCCTCAGAGGCCTTAGTAGCAGCCGTGCCTCACGGCAGGCTCTGATCCCGGCCTCACTGGTCCCGGCACCGGCCTTACCCCTTGGCAGGCTCCAATTCAGGCCTCAGAGGCCCCAGCACTGGCCTTGCCTCAAGGCAGGCTCCATCCCAGCCTCACTGACCCTGGCACCGGCAGGCTCCGATGCCGGCCACTGGCCCCGGCACCAGTTCAAGGCACTTTTATTATTAGCAAGACTGAAATAGCCCCAAATGTTGGCTTGACGCTTGTATTTTCTTTCATTACTATTTGTTCATATCCTTTGCTTATCTAGTGGAGGAAAGGTACTGACCTATAGACTTGCAATTGTTCTTTATTTTTAAAAGTATTCATCTGCTGGGCCCCAGGCGGGACCGCGCAGAGCACACCAGACCCCTGGAGAAACCGGGCCCGGTCGTAAGACCCTGGGTCCCGGGCAGGGGTCAGACGGGGCACGCCGGACCCCGGAACAGCCAGGGCCCGGGACGCTGGACTCTGGGCCCCGGGCCGGACTGCGCGGAGCACGCCAGACCCCTGGAGAAACCGGGCCTGGTCGTAAGACCCTGGGTCCCGGGAGGGGGGGGTCAGGCGGGGCACGCCGGATCCCGGAAGAGTCGGGGCCCGGGTCGTAGGACTCTGGGCCCCAGGCCGGACAGCGCAGAGCATGCCAGACCTCTGGAGAAACCAGGCCTGGTCGTAAGACCCTGGGTCCCGGGCTGGGGTCGGGCGGGGCACGCCGGACCCCGGAACAGCCGGGGCCCGGGTCACAGGACTCTGGGCCCCGGGCCGGACCGCGCGGAGCATGCCAGACCCCTGGAGAAACTGGGCCCAGTCGTAAGACCCTGGGTCCCAGGCAGGGGACAGGCGGGGCACGCCGGACCCTGGAAGAGCTGGGGCCCGGGTCGCAGGACTCTGAGCCCTGGGCGGGATCGCGCAGAGCACGCCAGACCCCTGGAGAAACCGGGGCCCAGTTGAAAGGCCCTGGGCCCCGGGTGGGGGTGAGGCGGGGCACGCTGGACCCCTGGAAGAGCCGGGGCCCAGGTGGCAGGACTCTGGGCCCCAGGCGGAGTAGTGCGGAGCACGCTGGACCCATGAAGAAACTGGGCCGGGTCACAGTGCTACTGAGTGCCTGATCCCTCTACCCCCTCAAACCACACATACTGTCTTCTCTTATTAAAAAAAAAAAAAAAGAAAAGAAACCCCAAAAGAGTTAAAGCTTCCTGACAGACAGAACCTGACAGACATCTATCGAGGCCCTTTGGATCATCATAGACGCACACGGCACGGACCCATCTGATTCCCCCATGCCAACTACATGCATGAATGTTACCCTAAGGCTGGGACCCCCTGCTCATGACTGACTCGACGTCCTTATTCCTTTGCTGAGGGGTACATTCATGCAATAGAAATAGGGGAAAATTAATGGGAATTGAGCTCATGTTAAATGTTTGTACAATTATAAATGTCAAAATGTATTTTCTGTATCCTGACAGGTGTCAGGAAGTTACTAGACAAAGGGGGGAATGTACCAGTATTGGGAATGGCCTAGGAAGATTTGAGAAAGCTATGATTATTAATATATTTCAAAAATTGGGTGAAGGGCAAATCTGTGCAAGGGCTTGGTTTCTGCCTAAAAGCAGGCAACTATTCCAATGTAAATTAACCTAGCTAAAAGCAATTAACCAGTCAATAGGAAAGAACTAGGGCTGTCTCTACCTAAAGACAGATCTTAGTTGAGGAGAACTAGGCCTTTATCTAAAGACAGATCTACATGATTGGATAAGCTAGCTAAGATGGTAGGAGGGGTCGACCTTCATGAAAGGAGACACCCTGCCACACCCTGTTGGGGGAGGTACCTTACAGGGATGTTCACTACATCAGAATTATGTAAACAAGATGGAGGTCATGGGTATAAAAGGCCAAGTCCACATGTAATCCCTTTGGTGTACTCATTTCAAATCACCCCTCCATGCCATTTTGGCATGGGGCTGTATTTCTATTTTCTGTATTTCTATTTTTCTATAAACTTCTTTAAATCTTCAACAACAACAACAACAAAAAGAAATTGGTGTGTGTGTGTGTGTGTGTGTGTGTGTGTGTGTGTGTGTTTTGTTTTGGGTACTGGGCATTAACTACTCCAGGGACATTCTACCTTTGTGCTATAGACCAGCATTTTTTATTTTTTATTTTGAAACAAGGCCTCACTAAGTTCCTGAGGCTGGCCTCCAATCTGAGATCCTCCTGTCTCAGCCCCCCAAGCACTGCGATTACAAGCGTGTGCCACTACTCCCAGCTTTAAGTCTAATCGTTGGTATCAAAAAACTTTTTGTGTTTTAACTTTTTTGCCACTTATGCCTGTGTGGGAAACATTTCTGAAGCCCTCTGGAATTGCCTTCAGACCTAGCAGTAGAATTTCCTAAGAACAAACACACAGAATCAACAACCCTGTGGGCCACCGGCTGAGCTCCTGGGCGCTGCAGCCCTGCCACACACTTTGCTTCAGGAGAGGTCAAGGGCAGCCTTTGTCCTGGCCAGCTCCCCGCCAGGCCCTCTTGCTTTCCCCCCTGGCGACCTTGGCTTTGAGCACATCTCAGATAAGGTGACCTTGGCTTTCTGCTGATTTGGGGTTCTGCTCTGTGGTTTCAGCTAACTGCTCCCCACCCTGGAGCCCTGGGCAGCTGGACAGTCTTATCACTCACTGCCCCCGCCCACAGGAAGGAGGATGGGGAGAAACTCCTGAAGGGAAAAAGGCCTCTGAAGGTATCTGCAGCCCCAGCTCAGAGCACAACACCCGCCATTCTAGCTTGACCAGCTGCGTGTCTCAGGATGTCAGGAGACACCTCACGCCATTGCTCCCAGGCCATGGCCCTTAATGTCCTTCCTTATCAACACATGGAAAATGATCTCACTGAAATACCCCAGGGAGGGAGACTCGGACTCTGCCCTCTGGCTGAGGGATGGCTGACAACTGGTCAACAGAAGGAATTAGGAATCCTCGGGCTTGGGAGGCTGAGACAGAAGGATCGCACGGGTTCAAAGCCAGCCTCCGCTACTTAGTGAGGCTCTCAGCAACTTAGCGAGACCCTGTTTCCAAATAAAATATAAAATAGGTCTGGGAGTACAGCCCAAAGGTAGAAAACCTCTGAGTTCCACTCCCAGTACCACCAAAAAAAAAAAAAAAAAAGAAGGAATTAGGACTCTTAGCTTGTCCTTTGGTTACAGCCAGGGCATCCTGACCATATGGCCGGGCTATGGAGCATCCCCCACAGATCATAGGGAGATGCAGTTTTAGCCATGCCTGTCCTCACTAAGAGGAATGTTGCTTCCAAGGTCCCTGAGGTCAGCGCTCCCTCCAGAGAGCTAAAGGCAGCCAGGTGGGTAAAGGGGATCCTCTGCTGGAACCCCAAGTGTCCAGGTTTTTTTTTATTTTTTTGCGGTATTGGAGATGAAACCCAGGGAAATTCTACCTCCGAGCTACACCCCCAGCCCTATTTTTTTATTTTTTATTTTAAAACAGGGTCTCACTGAGTTGCAAAGGGCCTCACTAAGTAGCTGAGACTGTCTGAGAACCACGATCCCCCTGTCCCAGCCTCCCAAATGCTGGCATTACAAGTGTGCACCACCACACCCGACCATCCAGGCTTTTACAAGCCCACCCGAGACGTCGGTATGTGGAGGAAGAGTCACATCTGGCACATGCTGTCCTGGCCGCGGTCCTTGGTGCTGCCCATCTGATGACCCCGTTTTACTTCTTGCTTCTTGAAATCTGGGGGCAAATTACTTATTCCTTTTTTCTTCTCTCTCTCTCTCTCTCTCTCTCTCTCTCTCTCTCTCTCTCTCTCTCTTTTTTTTTTTTTTTTTGGTGTGTGCTACTGGGGGTGGAACCCAGAGGCTTTCTACCTCCGGGCTATCCTCCCAGACCTATTTTATATTTTGTTTGGAAATAGGGTCTCACTAAGTTGCTAAGAGTCTCACTAAGTAGCTGAGACTACTGAGTAGGCGTCAAACCTGTACAATCCTCCTGTCTCAGCCTCCCAAGCATGGGGATTACAAGTGTGCACCACCACGCCTGGCTACTTATTCCTTAATTTTGATTTATTCGTTATTCCTTATTGTGGTACCAGGGATTGAAACCCCCACCCCCAGGGCATTCTACCTCTGAGCTACACTCACAGCCCTATTTCATTTTTCGTTTTGAAACAGGGTCTAAGTTGCGGAGGGCTTCACCAAGTTGCTGAGGCTGGCATGCACCTGTGATCCTCCTCCCAAGTGCTGGAATTACAGGCGTGTGCCACCTTGCCCGGCTATTCTTTCACATGCTACAGTCTTCCCCTTGACCACAGCTTCATTTTGCGACATTTAGCCTCAGACTGGCCCCAGCCCAGCAGGCCCTGTTCTGTTTCCCACATTTCTGGACTCCTCTCCCAGTTATTCTTAAATGTTTTATCTTTGCTCTAAAGTCAGCATTTTGGTGGAGTCACAAAGGCAGGACAATTCGTGCTCACCTTCTCTTTGGAGGCAAGCACGGACACCAACACTTATCACATACTTACAGGACTTTGTGTCTGTGGCTTAATTTGGTAGTCACAATAATCCCACCATAGAAAACAGAGGCTTTGCCGGGCGTGGCGGCGCACGCTTGTAATCCCTGCGCTTGGGAGGTGGAGACAGGAAGATCGCGCAGGTTTGAAGCCAGCCACGCGTGCTGGCTTAGGAGACCCTGTTTCCAAATAAAAATATAAAATAGGTCTGGGAGTGTAGCCCGGAGAAGAGGAGTCAAGGGGGCTCAGATAAGAGGGAGAGCTGATAATTGAATCCAGATCTAAAAAAAAAAAAAAAAAAAAAAAAATATCAAAAAAGCAAAAACCTAATTTGGAAAAATAACCCAAACAGATCTGCGACTTTTTCCAAGCCTAAAAGGAAAAAAAAAAAAAAATCATTCTGGATTATTGAAGTCACTATTCCGGTGACTATATGGACATTTGAGCGCAGAGAAAAGGGGCACAGGTCGTATAGTGTAACAGGAGCCAGCGTGGTGGCATGAGCCTGTCATCCCAGTACTTGGGAGGCTGAGACTGGAGGACCGCAAAATCAAGGCCAGTGCCTGGTAACTTAGCAAGATTGTATTTCAAAATAAAAATAAAATAGAGGTGGGAGTGTAGCTCAGAGGAAGAACATCCCTGGCTTCAATCTGCAGGACCAAAAAACAAAAAAAACGTATAATAGATACACTGATAGAAACTGCTTGTCCTGAACGATGTGGACGATAATATCTCAGGCACAAGAGTCTGATTAGAACATGTTTGGAGTGAAAGTGGCCAAAGATCCTTCCCCGCTTTCTTCTCCTCTAGCTCTGAAAGCCTCCTGGGGTGCTCTGCCCAGATACTACTTAAAATGTGAAGGAGTGTCCCTATCATCAACAAATTCAAGTTCTTGGGTCCCCTCCCAGACCTACCAGGATTCTACCACTTTGCTTTCAGCAGAATCACCTGGGCAGAGCACCCCAGGGGGGGGTTGCTGGTTTATAATCCCAGCATTCGGGAGGCAAAGACTGGAGGATCACAGTTCTCGGACAGCCTCAGCTACTTAGCAAAGCCCTTCTCAACTCAGTTAGACCTTGTTTCAAAACATAAAAAGACCAAAAAAAAAAAAAAAATCACCTGCAGGTTTAGAACACAGATGGCTGAGCCCAGGCCCCAGCGTTCAGAATCAGGAGGCTGGGCCAGATGGGGTGGGGGGCTAAGAAGGAGCATTTCTAACCAGCTTCTGGATGACACTGGGGGTCATCGAGACACTAGAAGCATAGGACACTAGAAGCATCCTGGGCTTCATGAGACAATGGGTTCTGCAGAAGGTTGGTTAGAGCTTCGGGAACACCCCACCTCCCCGGACAGAACAGAGCTCGCCTACAAACCATCATGAACCGCCCAGGACAGAGCAAATATTTGCACAGTGCAGTCTGCACTTAGAGCAGATAAACTGTAAGTAAACTGCATGAGTTAGGAGAGAGACTGGTAACTTATAAACAGGAGCTATGGCCGGGTGTGGTGGCACATGCCTGTAATCCCTGTACTTGGGAGGCTGAGACAGGAGGATCGTGAGTTCCAAGCCAGCCTCAATAACTTAGCAAAATCTAGTTTCCAAATAAAAAATAAATAGCTGTGGGAGTAGAGCCTAGAGGTAGAATGCCCCTAGGTTCAATTCCTAGCACCAAAAATAAATTAAATAAATAAATAAATAAATACAAACAGGACCTAGGATGGCCTTGAAAAGAGGCAGAAATCCCTCCCTCTCTTGCAGGAATTTTAGGTCAAAAACCTAAAAACAGGAATTTCAAGCCAAAACTCAGGCACACACACACACACCAAAAAAAAAAAAAAGGTTTTCACCCAAGCAGTACATGCCCTCCCTGCCAGGAGCGGGGTCCTCAGCCTGCACCTCAGTTCTTATCCCTGTGACACATAATAATCAGCTGGGGAGTGTTTAAAAATACCTGGATTTGGTGTAAAAGGAAAACATCTTTTCTATAGAAGTTGCAAGACCACACGGAAATGGCACGCTTCCCTTTTGTAACTTTTGTTCGAGGGCCTGTGTCCCACTCCTGGAGGTACTGGTGTTAAGTGTCTCCCTTTATAAAATCTGCACAGGGAACGCCGGGCGTGGTGGCGCACGCTTGTAATCCCCGCGCTTGGGAGGCGGAGACAGGAGGATCGCGCAGGTTCGAAGCCAGCCGTGCTGGCGTAAGAGACCCTGTTTCAAAAATATAAAATAGGTCTGGGAGTGTAGCCCGGAGGAAGGAGGGCTTCCAGGAACCCCAGTACCACCAAAAAAAAAAAAAAAAAAAAAAAATCTGCACAGGGAAAACCAGCCAACCAGATGAGACTGTGCGGTCTTGCTCCAGCCAGTGGGGGACTGCGCAGCGGCCTCTGTGTTGGGGAATAGAAGGCTGAGCGCACTGCCCACTGCTCTGTTTGCCTCCTTCTGTGGAGAAGTAAATTGACTGCCCAGTTACTTTGGGTTGCAGGAGTTTTTATTTGTGGCTTCCCTAAAATCCCTTTCTACCATGGGCCGCACCCTCAGAGACTGGCTTAATTTGAGTGGAGAGGGACCTCAGGTGATTTTAACGTGTAGTCGGGGCTGGGCTTGTCACAGTCAATTCTGGGCCAGGTTCCTGAAGTCTTGCACTTCACAAGTCAGTAAACACAGAAGCAGCTCAATAAGAGACCAAAAAGGAAAGGTACACCTATTATCCCAGTACCCGAGAGGCGGAGACAGGAGGATCACAGCTTTGGGGCCAGTCTTAGCAACGCAGTGAGACCCTCTGCAACTTAGCAAAACCCTGTTTCAAAATAAAAAGGGCTAGGGGTGTCAGAGATAGAATGCCCCTCGGGTTCAACAAGAGAGAGAGAGAGAGAGAGAGAGAGAGAGAGAGAGAGAGAGAAAAGAAGAAGAGGAGGAGGAGGAGGGAGAGGGAGGGAGGGAGGGGGGGGGGAGAGAGAGAGAGAGAGAGAGAGAGAGAGAGAGAGAGAATGAATAGGAGCTTTTGTGCTTTAAAGTATTTGGGGTTGTTTTGATGGCTGACATTTTACTCCAGTGTTCTCTATATTTTATCTTTCACACTTCCTGGTCCCTTGTCTACCTGACGTATATTTTGGTGAGCTACTTCCTGTTTTCACAACCCCATGAGGTGGGGGCGGGGAGCAGAGAAGGTTGAGCAGGGAGAAGGGAAGGGGTATTTAAATACAAATTCCTGTTCAAAAGCAAGATTCTCTCAGGCTATTATCTTTCTTTTAGTATTTATTTATTTTTGAAACAGGGTCTCACTAAGTTACCGTGCTGGCCCGGAACCTGCGATCAACCTTCTAAGTACTGGGATCACAGTGTGTGCCACCAGGCCAAGCTCCGATCCTCGTTAGGCTTGTACTTCTTGATGTCATGTCGCCAAGTTATGACCCTGTTTTAAAAATAGCCAGGCGTGGTGGCAAATACTTGTAATCCCAGTACTTGGGAGGCTGAGACAGGAGGATCACAGGTTCACACCAGCCTCTGCTCCTTAGCAACTTAGTGAGACCTTGTTTCAAAATAAAGAATAAAAAATCAGGCTGGGGGTGGAGCTCAGAGGTAGAATGCCCCTGGGTTCAATCCTCAGTGCCACAAAAATATAAAAATAAAAAATAAAATAGGGTTGGGATGTAGTTCAGAGGCAGAATGTTCCTGGGTTCAATTTGCAACACCATGAAGGAAGGAAGGAAGGAAGGAAGGAAGGAAGGAAGGAAGGAAGGAAGGAAGGAAGGAAGGAAGGGTGGGTAGGTTACCATAGTGGGCTCCAAAACTGTTACAATGAGATGCAGCCGCGGGATCTTGTTCTGAGCTATGTGTAGAAAACAATAACCTGAACTGTTTTGCTGTAAACTTAAGCAATTGTATTATTACTAAGATGGAAAGACAGAAACTAGTAAAGCCCTATACCCCAAAGGGGGTTAGATAAGTGACTTGAAAGTAAGTCACTGAAGCCTTTTGGATACCGATCATTTTTATACCAAGTCTTCTGACCCAACTTGATCTGCCCCTTTGGGGGGGGGGGCAGGTCTTTTGATGTGGTCACTCCTTCCTATAGGCCTGCCCTGTCTCCAGTACAGACCCCAAGCTTTTGCTACACCCCAAAATGTATTAATTGATTATCCACATCTGGGATCTCTTGAAAGCTTATGGCATCCCCCCACAACCTTGGGAAATCTTAGCTTATCTTAGAAATGTAAAAGCCCCTGGGCTTCCTCTCTTCTCCTGCTAATCACCCTTGGTGCCTAGAACTCTGCAGGGTCCTTTTCCTATCTGGATGCCTGCCCTGTCTCCAAGCTCTGACTTTCTAATACCAAAGTTATTTTTGTACCAGTATTGGGAATGGCCTAGGAAGATTTGGGAAAGCTCTGATTATTAATATATTTCAAAAGAGAATAATTGGTATATTTCAAAATAGTTGTGTCAAAATGGCGGCAGACATGGGTAAAGAAAGGACTTGATTTCTGCCTAAAACAGGCAGCTATTCCAGTGTAAATTACAATGGTGTGCCACCATGCCTGGCTTTCCTCCTTTTTTATTTTATTTTTTTAATAATCAAATCAGGTTAATTAACATTTAAAATAAAAATAAAAAATAAAAATGTTATTTTCATATACATTAATATATCATATTGTTTAAAGCATTAAACTTCTCCTTATTCAACATAATCCTTTTTTATTTTAAAAAGATACATTCAGAGGGTTTTACAATGTCTTTTTACCCTAGCTTGACCAGTGTTGTTATAAGATATCCCAGTGGAATGTGTTATACTCCAATCATTGAAAAAGTGTTGTGCCAATATACCGGTGAACTCTGGTCCACTGTTAGTTTTATCATGTAAAGGCAAACTCACCAGCAGAAAGCCAATGCTGAGTAGAATATTTTTTTATTTACCTTAGCATAAGAGTAGCATAAACAAATCCTGAATAAGCTTCTACTGAAACAAAAATATATCGCAATATCCTAACATGAGAAAAATTAGTAACATCAGTTTGCCAAATATGATTAGCAAAAATACCGTGAGGATGAATTCTCTGAGCAAAAGCAGAGAGACAATGAGTGCGGAGCACGATTCGAGCATCCCTGTAAAACAGACAAGACTATTTTTTTCTTCAGTACTGGGGGTTCTACCTCCAAGCTACACCCCAGCCAGATTTTTTTATTCTTTATTTTGAAGCAAGGTTTCACTAAGTTGCAGAGGGTTTTACGAAGTAGCTGGTGCTATCCATGAACCTGCAATTCTCTTATCTCAGCCTCCCAAGTACTGAGATTACAAGCCTGTGCCACCATGCCTGGCTGAGGCTGGTTTTTTTTTTTTAAATTAATGCCACATTTTATTCTAAGTGCTTTGGCATTTCAATGATGAATTTTATGAAATGGAATAGCTATTGAAAAGTCATCACATATATGGAGCAAAAGTTCCAGCCTCTTTGTCTGCAATATCATTTCCTTGAGATAAGAAAACAAGTAATTTTAATTAATTATTTTGGTGGTAGTGGGGGTGGAACCCAGAGGCTGTCTACCTCCGGGATATCCTCCCATCCCTATTTTATTTTATTTTATTTTATTTTTGCGGGTCTGGGGATGGAACCCAGGGGCATTCAACCTCCGAGCTACACACCCTGTCCTATTTTTTAATTTTTATTTTGAAACCGGGTCTTACTGAGTTGCAGAGGGTCTCATTTTAGCTGAGGCTGCGATACTCTGGTCTCAGCCTCCCGAATGCTGGGATTACAAGCGTGAACCACCATGTCCGGCTCCCCCATCCCTATTTTATATTTTATTTGGAAACAGGGTCTCACTAAGTTGCTGAGAGCCTCACTAAGTAGCTGAGGCTGGCTTTGAACCTGAGCAATGCTCCTGCCTCAGCCTCCCAAGCGCAGGGATTACAAGTGTGGCCACCATGCCCTGCTGAAAACAAATAATATTAAATGAGATAAAATATGAATGATAAATAAGGGATTTTTTTTTTTTTGGTGGTGGTACTGGGGTTTTTGGAAGCCATTCTACATACAGGCTATGCTCCCAGACCTATTTTATACTTTTTTATTTGGAAACAGGGTCTCTTAAGCCAGCATAGCTGGCTTCGAACCTGAGCGATCCTCCTGTCTCCACCTCCCAAGCACGGGGATTACAAGCCTGTGCCAACATGCCCGGCAGGGGTGTGTTTTTTGAGTAATAATTCTTATATAGCCCAAAAATGTTTTTTTTTTTTTTTTTGCGAGTCTGGGGATGGAACCCAGGGGCATTCGACCTCCGACTACACCCCCTGCCCTATTTTTTATTCTTTATTTTGAAACAGGGTCTCACTGAGTTGCAGAGGACCTCACTAAGTAGCTGAGCTGTCCGTGAACCACGATCCTCCAGGTTTCAGCCTCCCAAATGCTGGGATTGCAAGCGTGCGCCACCATGCCCAGTTTACCTGTGCAGCTTAATCCCACTTGGACTAAAGAATATAGTTTACACATTATAGTTTAAAATCTTTAAAACAGCCGGGTGTGGTGGCGCACGCTTGTAATCCCCGAGCTTGGGAGGCAGAGACAGGTTCGAAGCCAGCCACGCTGGCTTAAGAGATCCTGTTTCCAAATAAAAAGTATAAAATAGGTCTGGGAGTGTAGCTCGGAGGTAGAAGGGCTTCCAGGAACCCCAGTACCAACACACACACACACACACACACACACACACACACACACACACACACAATCTTTAAAACAAATTAGAGCTAAAAGTTTTCTTGCTATTCTTATATTCTTTGTCTCAATAGTTATTATTGAAACTCAAGTGTTTCTTTAATAAATAATATCCACACAGCTGAAGCAGGTAAAAGTATCCTCACAATTGTCACTAACGAATTAGAAATGGAAGAGGAAGTTGACAGGAATTGTGGGTAGGCTACAAGCTCCAGAAGCGGTTGTAATAAGGCCAAGAGAACAAGAGGCTGCCATGGCTACGAGATGACACTGGAAATATGATCGGCAATTTACCAAACACCGTGTTACTGCTATCTAACTGAATGATTCCCATGATAACTGGCAATCAGTAAAGGGACATTTATGTGGAGTTTTCAATGCATCCCTCAATGACAATATTGGGTATTTACAAAATCTATTAGACAATCAATTGCAAAACATTCATACACAATTCTCTCAATCTACCTTCCGATGTACTGAACAAGGGTTTCATTGGTTAAACCCTGCTCATTGGTTCTCTGGTCTTAATATTTGGATTTTGATTATTGCTGGAATAGGCTAGCTATTATTTCTGATATGTACTGGCATTATCTGTGCTATTAGACAGTTATGCCTACAAGTTAATGAACAACATCAAACTCTAATTATAATGGGTCTGTAGGAAAATGCACAGTTGAATATGTTCCCTGTTTCTGCATTTAATATAACAGGAGAAAATGAAGGGACCCTGACCCATAATGTGGGTTCTGACAGGCTAACTGCTCAACAGTGAGTGGGCTGGCCTGGAGCATAGCTCAGAAACCCTCAAGACCAAACCCAGACACACTGGAGCCTTGCCCAGTGACCGGCTCAGCAGACACTCTGTAGGTGAAGCTTACTCCGTTTTCTTTCCCTAAACTTTTTCCCATGAAGTTACTTTTTATTTACACATGAGACTTCTTTGTGTAATAACAAAGTAAGACTTCTGATTATCTATATAAATTGACATAGCCTTTTTTTTTTTTCTTTTTTGCAGTACTGGGGATTGAACCCAGGGGCATTCTACCTCCAAACTACACCCCCAGCCGTATTTTTTTTATTCTTTACTTTGAAACAGGGTCTCACTGAGTTGCAGAGGGCCTCACTGAGTAGCTGAGGCTAGCTATGAATCTGGGATTCTCCTATCTCGCAGGGAGATCGCAGGTTCAAAGCCAGCCTCAGCAACTTAGCAAGCCCCTCAGGAACCTAGTGAGATCCTGTTTCAAAAAAACAAAATATAAAAAAGGTTGGGCATGTAGCTTGGAAGTAGAATGCCCTGGGTTTAACTCCCAGTACCAAAAAAAAAAAAAATGTGCTCAATAAATATTTGTTGACAGGTGTCTAGAATGTCAACGGTTTCATATCTTAGTTATCTCATATAAAAATAATAGATAAACTGAGCATGGCGGTATATGCTTGTAATCCCAGTACTTGAGAGGCTGAGACAGGAGGATCACAGATTTGTGTCTAGCCTTAGCTACTTAGTAAAGCCCTTGCAACTTAGTGAGACCCTGTTTCAAAATAAAGGACAAAAAAAAAAAAAAAAAATTAGGGCTGGGGTGTGGTTTGGGGGTAAAATGTCCCTGGGTTTAATTCCTACTTCTGCAAAATAAAGTACCAGATCAACGGTTGTGGTAGCACACACCTGCAATCCCAGTACAAGAGGATCGCAGGTTTGAGGATAGCCTCAGCAAGTAGTGAGGCTCTCATCAACCTAGCGAGACTGTTTCAAAATTTAAAAAAAAATAATAAAATAAAATAGGGCTGGGAGTGCAGATTGAAGGTAGAATGCCCGGGTTCAATCCCTAGAACGAACACACACACACACACACACACACACACACACACACACACACACACACAGAGCTAGGCCACCTTAACGGTTTGAGAGAGCAGTACTTTTTAATCTTTTGTTCACATCGTACTAAAGAATTAGTTTCTCTTTACTTCTCAAGCTGGGAAGCCACATTAAACACTGCACTTGCAATCTGCCAGGAAGCACACCTTGTGGTCCCATTTGTTTCTGAAAAAGTATGGTTTGGACCGCTGCAAAAGCATCTTTTGGGGCAATAGTCATATGTCAGGTTCCTGTGCTGGCCCCTAGCCCTTCTCCACTCTGTGCTGGGAGCCAGCATTTCAGTAAGCTCCCACAGGACCCACAGCCACAGGCGAGTTTGAGAAATACAGTTTTACTTCAATCATGTATTTTATTCAATCTACATATTTTTGGTACTAGGGCTGGAACCCAGAAGCATTCTGCCTCTGGGCTACATCATCATCCCTTTTTATTTTTTATTTTGAAACAGCATTTTACTAAATTGCCGGGGCTAGCTTTGAACCTATGACCTGCCTGTCTCAGCCTCCCGTACAATTATAGGCTGTGTGCTACCATGCCTGTTTTTTTTTTAAATCTTTACAACATACTACAACAGATCTAAAACTGAGTAATTATACTGCAGAGACCACCCAAAACAATCCACTGGGATGTGGGAGAAAATGCTAGAACTCTTTATGTTGGTTTGATTGTTTTTCCATCTAAGAAAGCAGAAAATTGCTGCCTGGACTGAAAGACTGTGGGATTAACACAATAACTGAGGAGGGGCACAACAAAACAAAATTTTAGCGCTAACAAAAAACATTCTGTATTGCAGCCGGGTGTGGTTGGCCACACTTATAATCCCCGCGCTTGGGAAGATGAGACAGGAGCATCACAAGAGTTCCAAGCCAGCCTCACCTAGTGAGACCCTGTTTCCAAATAAAGTATAAAATAGGTCTGGGAGTATAGCCCGGAGATAGAAAGCCCCTGGGTTCCAATCCCAGTACCACCAAAAAAGCAAACAAACAAAAATCAAAACAAAACAAAAAACATTCCGAGTCTTCATTCTGGTTTTGGTTATATGGGTATATCCATTTGTCAGACTACACTGTATGTTAATTAAGTATATTTGGTTTATGTAAATCATACCTTGGTAAAGCTGATTTTTAGACATTTTAAGGAAGCCGGGCGTGGTGGCGCACGCTTGTAATCCCCGCTCTTGGGAGGCTGAGACAGGAGGATTGCACAGGTTGGAAGCCAGCCTCAGCTACTTAGTGAGGCTCTCAGCAACTTAGTGAGACCCTGTTTCCAAATAAAATATAAAATAGGTCTGGGAGGATAGCCCGGAGGTAGAAAGCCTCTGGGTTCCACCCCCAGTACCACAAAAAAAAAAAAAAAAAAAAAAAAATTTAAGGAAAAAATTAGTAGTCATTTAACATGTAAGTTAAGAGTTGTATATCATAGTTAAGAGTTATATATCATATAATTTTAAATAAATGTTCACATATTAGGGGTAGTCAGCTCTGTTTACACAGGTTTCACAACTGTGAACTCAACCGAAAGTATATGGGCAATAATTTTTTAAAACTCTCTACTGAGCCGGGCATGGTGGCGCACGCTTATAATCCCCATACTTGGGAGGCTTCAGAGCCAACCTCGCTGGCGTAAGAGACCCTGTTTCCAAATAAAAAATATATAAAATAGGTCTAGGAGTGTAGCCCGGAGGTAGAAGGGCTTCCAGGAACCCCAGTACCACCAAAAAAAAACGAAACAAAACAAAACAAAAAACAACTCTCTACTGAATAAGTACATACTCTTACTTTCATCATTATTCCCTCCCTCCCTCCCTTCTTTCTTCCTTTCTTTCTCTCTTTCTTTCTTTCTTTCTTTCTTGTGGTGCTGAGGACTGAATCCAGAGGCGTTCTCCTCTGAGCTACTCCCCCAGCCTTACTTTATTTTTTTACTTTGAGCTGCCGAGGGTCTCTAGGTGGCTAAGAGTGGACTTAAACCTGTGATCCTCCAGTCTCAGCCTCTCAAATCCTGGGATTACAGGCATGAGCTACCATACCTGGCTCGTCATTATTTTCTGAAAAATACTGCTGTTATAACTTCTTAAACAACACATTGTGCTAGGTGACATGTAATCTACAGATGACTTAAAGTATACAGGAAAATGTATGCAAGTCATATGCAAATACTATGCCATTCTGTGTAAGAAAACTGAGCATCTGAGCAGGTTCTGGAACCAGTTTCCCCAAGGATAGCAAGAGATCGAACACGCTCAAAATGTTTCCTCCTGACAAGAGCAAGGAGTCAAGATGTTTGGAAATGACTTCCCTAGATGAGCTCTCCTAACCTCATGCCAGGAGCTGGTCTGATACATACTAAATTCTCTTTTCCAGCAGGATATGGTGGCACATGTCTGTAATCCCAATACTTAGGAGGCTGAGACAGGAGAATCACAGGTTTGAAGCCAGCTTCAGCAATTTAATGAGACCAGTTTCAACCTAAAAAAATAAAAGAGGGCTGGGGATGTAGCTCGGAGATAGAATGCCCTTGGTCCAATTTCCAGCATTAAAAATATAAATAAATAATCTGTGTAGAAAACAGCTAAAAGGTCATAAAATGGGTCTCAACTTCTCTTCTCCCACCTGAATTCAGCAACCCTGCTTCGACTTGGTTAAGCTAATTTCTGATTTCTTATTGGGCCTGAAATACAGGTCTTTCTAGAATCTTTTACTCCTTTCCCACACTTATCTTGGGGCCTCAGCTATTCCAAAATAGCTTGTAGATAAAAAGCACAGATTCCAGCCTGGCAGTCCAGGACTCAAGAAGCTAAGGCAGGAGGAGCGAAAATTAAAGAGGCCAGCCTGAGCAACTTTATAAGACAGTGTCTCAAAAAAAAAAAAAAAAAAGGGTTGGGGATATTGAAAGGTTGAGCCGCTGCCCCGCAGGGGGCGGGGCCCTGTGATTCCCAGAGGAGGCCACGCCCTCGATTTGAGAGAAGCCCGATAGAGACAGAGAGGTGCGCTCTCCCCCACTAGCTCTCCCCCACTAGCCCCTGCCGGCCCGCGGGAGTTGGCGACCGACTCCCCATGAATAAAGGTATCCATACCACCTATAATGGACTCCTGCATGTATCTGTGTGCCAATGGGACCCGACGCATCTTTATTAATCAGATATAGCTCAGTGATAGAGTTCCCCTAGGTTCCATCCCTAGGACCACACCAAAAAAATAAAAAAGATTACAGTTTAGAAGTAAATTGGGCCAGGAACAGTAAGTAAGACCTATTTTCTACAAGAAAAACAAATTTATAGTTGTTTTAAATGCTATTTTTGCCATCTCTGTACTAAGTAAAAAGTAGAAAGTATTTTGCTATCAGAGGCTGATTCGTCACAACTTAAGATTCTATCATGGTTCCCAGTGTCCCTTCTAATACGGAGCTGCTTAGCTTAGCTGGAATTCTGCAGAACGGAGTGGACATTGACAGTCAAATGTAATCACATTAAAATGAAGAAATGAAGCAAATCTGAAAACAGAGACCCCCCCAAATGATTTTTACAGGGTGCACCCACTGTGTCATGCTCTTGCAGAAGATAGCCTGTATCTACACCACCAGCCTGGCAAAAGGATTCCATGGCCAAAGCACTAATTAGTACTGGAAAGAATTTCCAGGAAGACTCCTCGGGGGTAAACACTCCCACACAAGTAACATGTCACATGCATAAGTCTAATGCGATCCCTGAATATGGTATACCTAGTGGCAGAAGCAGGCCCAAGAGGTCGTATGTCGTATGATGGTATTTACAGGAAATGTCCAGAATAAGGGAATCCATAGAGACAGAGTAGACTAGAGGTTGCCAGGAGCTGGAGAAAGGGAGGCTGAGGATTGAGTCCTGGTGGGTGTGGGGATTCTTTTGGGGGTGATAAAAATGTTCTGGAATTCGATAGCAGTGATCATTACACAACATCATAAATGTGCTTATGGGCACTGAATTACTCCCTTTTAGATGGTTTTTGCTATTTTTAAAAACAGTAATAAGCAAATAAAATATAAGCTACTATCAACAAAAATTAATCGGGCACTAAGATGATAAACAATATAAAATAAAATGTAAATAAGAAACATCAAGTAAGACAAATTTAAAACACAAGAAGCCGGGCGTGGTGGCGAACGCTTGTAATCCCCGCGCTTGGGAGGCAGAGACAGGAGGATCGCGCAGGTTCGAAGCCAGGCGCGCGCGCTGGCTTAGGAGACCCTGTTTCCAAATATAAAAAAATGTAAAAATAGGTCTGGGAGTGTAGCCCGGAGGTAGAAGGGCTTCCAGGAACCCCAGTACCACCAAAAATAAAAATAAATAAAACACAAGAAGACTTAAAAGGCCTAGATACCCATAATATATGATGAATTAAAACCGCACTGAGAAATAATTCATATTCTTTGTACTGGCACGAATTCATGATACCACTGGGCAAAACTATGAAGCAAAGGAATATTCATATCCTGTGGAGAAACAACCTGGAAAACACACTATGCAAAGTAATTTATTGTCTCATAAAACTTAAGTATAGGAATTTCACTACTATATACACAGAGAAACTCTTGTACAGGTACACCAAGCCGGGCATGGTGGCCTGCACCCCTAAGTCTAAGTCCAATGCTTAGGAGACGGAGATAGGAGGATCACAGGCCCAGCCTTAGCAACTTAGCAAGACCCCGTTTCAAACTAAAAAAAAAAAAAAGGGCTGGGGTTATTTATAGCTCAGAGGTACAATGTCTCTGGGTTCAACCTCTAGTACCCCCCCCAAAAAAAAACAATCTCAATTATAATAATAAGAAAATGGATAAATAAATTTTGAAGCCAAGCATGATGACACACACTTGTCATCCCTAATCCCACTACTTGGGAAGCTGAGACTGTAGGATCACAGGTTCCTGGCCAGCCTTGGCAACTTAGCGAGAACCTATTTCCAAATAAAAAATAAAAATAGGGCCGGGAGTATACTCAGAGGTAGAATGCCCCTGACTTCTGTCCCCAGTACCAAAAATAAAAATAAATGAATAGTATACATTCATATAAAAATATCTAAACATTTCAAGGAATCAGAGAAGTCCCTTTCTAAAATTTGTGGGGCCTGGAAGCCTTTGTACAGATGTCTAAATATTTAATAATCATAAAACAAGCTAAGAAACTGTCAAACAAAACATATCCATGCTTCCTACCAGAACAAGCATACTTCCATAATGACCAGATGGCCAAGTTTGAATTTAGAATTCTTGGGCTGCTCAGTCTTGGGGTACAATAGAGCATGTGGAAGAAGCCAGCCCGTGCCCCCAGCTCCAGCCCACCTCTTTCTCTTCCCGTGAGTGCCGTCACCCAGAGGCAATGGGCAGATCAGCCTGTTACAGCAAATTCCTCCCACCATAGAAAGAGTCAGGGGAAGAATTACACGTGGGCCCTGGACACAGACTTGAGAACTCCAGAGACCCAGGAAGGCAGAGCATGGTGTAGACTCAGAGTGGAGGCCCCAGGTGTGAGATGAACACACTTTTTATTTTATTTTTTTGGTGGTACTGGGGTTCCTGGAAGCCCTTCTACCTCCGGGCTACACTCCCAGACCTATTTTTATACTTTTTTATTTGGAAACAGGGTCTCTTAAGCCAGCGCAGCTGGCAGCATGCGCGATCCTCTTGTCTCTGCCTCCCAAGCGCAGGGATTACAAGCGTGCGCCACCACGCCCGCCTGAACACAGTATCTTAGCACAGTCCTCAAAAAGTAGGTAGTGATACAACCAGACAAAGACCAGAACTGAAACCTGTGCAGTCTAGGACCCAGGACAGAAGGTAACAAAGAAATATCGCACTATAGATTAGGGGCAAGTCTCAGAACCATCATGCTGGCAAAGAAAAGCATACAGAACAGGTACTCTGTCCTTCAGGGTCCACTGGGGTTCTGTTACCCAACCTCCCTACCATGGACACTCAAGGAAATTTTTGGCTGGAAGTTGTTTTCTTTCAGAGTTTGGAATATGTTACTCCAAGCCCTTCTGGCTCTCATGACTTGGTTTGGGAAGTCTGGAGTGATTCTAATTGGTTTGCCTCTGAATGTCACTTGGCCCTTTGTTTTTGTTGCCTTTAAGATTCTCTGCTTGGCTTCCACATTGGTCATTTTGACAATTATGTGGCGTGGGGATCCTCTTCTCCGATCCTGTCTAAAGGGAGTTCTATAAGTTTCCTGGACCTGTGTATCAACCTCTTGCTCTATGTTTGGAAAATTTTCTGCTATTACTTCCTTGAAGAGATTGTTGATCCCTTTGGTTTCACTTTCTTTTCCCTCCTCTATTCCAATTATTCTTAGGTTAGCTCTCTTAAGATGGGCCCATATTTCTTCAATGTCAGATTCCTGCTGTCGGATATTTTTTTCTAGATTAGAAACTATGCGTTCATTTTTGGAATGATCATCTTCTAAGAGTGAGATTCTGTTCTCCATGTGGTCTAATCGGTTGTTCATGCTTTGAATTGAGGCCTTTACTTCATTAATTGCATCCTTTATCTCTTTTTGGCTCTCTCTGAATTCTTTTCGAAGCACCTCTATTATTTCTACAGTTATTTTCCTGATTTGATCTTCTAGAAATCTCTGATTTTCTGTTTTATCGGGTTCTGATGTTGTGGGGTTGTGGGCATTCATTGCTCCAGTGTTATTCCTCTTTCCCATGATTTCAGAAGTTTGTGCCTTCTCTGGGTTCTTCCCTTGGGTCACTATGACTTCGCTTAAGGTGCTCTGGATCTCGAGTCTGTAGTATCTCTGACCCCACTACTCCTTTACTGGGTTGTATCACAGAGTCTCCGACCCAGGGAGTCGACAGAGGCTGCTTTAGACTATAGGGGGTGCCAGGTTTGGCGTTCTCCTATGGTGTGATATCTCTGCCACCGCCACTCCCCCACTGGGTCAAGTCCCAGGGAGTACAGTACTGGGATTTCTCCTTTGTGGCCCGCAATTTGACTCACTGTTCTTGAGTACGCAGATGTAGCTGTACTGGACTCGGTGAATTCACTGCTGCTGCCGCCGGTGGCAATATGGCGCCACTGCCACGCCCTCGGCCGTGAGGCTGACGTATTTTTTCTTCTCTGGTTTTGAGTTCCACTCTGAGTCCCTGCAGCATGTGCTGAGCTCAGCCACTGGGAGCTTTAGATGCTCCCTGCGCCGAAAGATCCCGCCTGGCTGTTCCGCAGCGGCTCACCTCGGTTTGCTGTAGCCGTCCGGTGAACTCGCCGCTGCCGCCGGAAGTATGGCGCTGCTGCCGCGTCCTCGGGCGTGAGGCCGGTGTATCTCCTCTGTGGCTCTGAGCTCTGTTCTCAGTCCACTTTCTCTCTGGAGCCTGGTGATTTTTTTTGTTTTTCTGGTGATGGTGTTTTCTGGCTATGAAAGGCGCTGATTTTGTGGTAATGGAGATTGGTTGTTAGCGGGGCTCTTAAGCCCCGCTTTTCTCGGTCGCCATCTTCCCGGAAGTCTCTTATTCTTTATTTTGAAACAGGGTCTCACTAAGTTGCAGAGGGCCTCACTAAGTAGGAGGCTGTCGGCGAACCGTGACCCTCTGGTCTCAGCCTCCTGAATGCCGGCATTACAAGCGTGCGCCACCATGCCGGGTTTTATTTTTTATTTTTAAACGGGGTCTCACTGAGCTGCAGAGGGCCTCACTCCTGTCTCAGCCTCCCAAATGCTGAGATTACAAGCGTGCGCCACCACGCCAACTTGTTAGGTTATTCCTTGCACATTACAGTCTTTTCAGTATTTTCTCTTTGAGTTTACGAAGCTGTCAACTCTTCTTCCTCCCATCTATGCACCCCACTCCAAGTTCAATCGATCAAAGGGAAAGGCAAAGGTATAGAAACAGCAAAGGCCCCAGGAAACAGATGGGCAGAAACCACAGAGCAAGTCGACCACTCTTAGGCAGCCACTATAAACAGCTAGACACAAGTCACGCTTGAAAAAAAAATAAGTTAGTATCAACTCTGCCAAATATAAGCCATGTGGCCGTCAATAAATTATTAAGAGCTCTATGTCCAACTTTCATTGGATGGGACTTTTAAGACCTACCCTCAGGAGTTATGGTAAAGGCTGACTTGGACATCATCGCCAACGTGCTTATCATGGAGCCTGGAACCTAATGACTTGTTTGGTAAACGCTAGTTATTGTTTGTGTCGAAACTGGATTTGAAACTGGATTTGAACTTCGTGTGTGGGGCTATATGTCAGCAAAACAAACAGACATATCCACACTGATTGTGCTGAAAGAGGTCATTATACAGCACTTAAACATGCCCTGTGGTCAACTAAAATGGATAGTGCAATGTACTGCCAAAGACAAGACATACTAGACCACCGGAGAAATCCTACTTACACACTTTAGTGCTGCGAAGGAAATGTTATAAACGTTCTAAATCAAGCGAATGCTAATTGTCAGATACCGCGGTTCACTGAACCCAATGCTAACCTCAACACATGTTCACAGGTTAACGGACCTCGTTACTAGGCGACCCACAAAGAAAGTCCATACACTGACAAGTGTCAAGTCTTAGTTTTATAAATGTTATTAAAGAGAAAATATATCTAAAAAAAAAATAAGCTGGGTGTGGTGGCGCACGCTTGTAATCCCAGCGCTTGGGAGGCTGAGACAGGAGGATCGTACAGGTTCGAAGCCAGCCTCAGCTACTTAGTGAGGCTCTCAGCAACTTAGTGAGACCCTGTTTCAAAATAAAGTATAAAGCCGGGCGTGGTGGCGCACGCTTGTAATCCCGTGCTTGGGAGGCTGAGACAGGAGGATTGCACAGGTTCGAAGCCAGCCTCAGCTACTTAGGGAGGCTTTCAGCAACTTAGTGAGACCCTGTTTCCAAATAAAATATAAATATAAAAAAGGTCTGGGAGTATAGCCCAGAAGTAGAAAGCCTCTGGGTTTCACCCCCAGTACCACCAAAATAAATAAATAAAAATAAATAAATAAAGTATAAAATAGGTCTGGGAGTGTAGCCTGGAGATAGAAAGCATCTGGGTTCCATCTGAGTACCCCCCTCACATACACACAAACAAAAATAATAATAAAATAAAATAAACATGCTTGAGTAACAAACATGTTTTCTAAGCTCTGAAGGGAAAAAAAAAATTCTCCCAGAGGCCCTTTTAGGACACTCCATACATTAATGAATTAAAAATGTGTAATGATGTAGAAGAAATTTAAAATATAGATAACCCAAGTGAGCATGTAATCCCCGCATTCGGGAGGCTGAGACAGGAGAATGGCGGTTCGCAGACAGCCTCAGCTACTTAGTGAGGCCCTTTGCAACTCAGTGAGACTCTGTTTCAAAATAAAAAATAAAAAATAAGGCTGGGGGTATGGCTCACAGGTAGAATGCCCAAGGGTTCTATCCTCAGTACAGCAAAAAAGAAAAAATATATAGATAATCCAGCCAGGCATGGTGGTGCATGCCTGCAATCCGAGTACTTGGGAGGCTGAGACAGGAAGATTGCAGGTTCAAGGATAGCTTCAGCAAGTAATGAAACTCTCATCAACCTAGCAAGAACCTGTTTCAAAATATAAAAAATAAGCCGGGCGTGGTGGCGCACGCTTGTAATCCCTGCGCTTGGGAGGCGGAGACAGGAGGATCGCGCAGGTTCGAAGCCAGCCGTGCTGGTGTAAGAGACCCTGTTTCAAAAATATAAAATAGGTCTGGGAGTGTAGCCCGGAGGAAGAAGGGCTTCCAGGAACCCCAGTACCACCAAAAAAAAAAAAAAAAAAAAAAAAAAAAAAAATATATATATATATATATATATATATATATATATATATATATATATAAAATAATGCCCAGTACCACAGAATAAATAAACAAACAAATATAGTTAATTCAATAAATGTAAAAAAAAAGATTTTATCAGTACACTAAAATATTAATGAATTCTTTTGGCAGGACGAACAAACTTGCACAGACTAAGCCCAATATAAAAGTTGGGGTTTTTGGGGGGGATTGAACCTAGGGGTATTCTACCTCCGAGCTACACTTCTAGTCCTTTTTATTTTTTGTTTTCAGAGTCTCACTAGGTTGCTGAGAGTCTCACTAATTGCCAAGGAGGCTGCAATCCTCCTGTCTCAGCCTCCCAAATACTGGGCTCACAGGCCTGTGACACCATGCCCAGCTTACAGTCTTTTAAAACACAGCTAATGCAGATTACATACCTACTTTGTGAGTTTAGAAAGATTTTGATGTGGCCGAAAGATTGTGATGTAGTGTGGTGGCACATGCTTGTAATCGCAATACTTGGGAGGCTGAGATAGGAGGATCGCAGGAGCTGCCAGTCTTAGCTACTTAGTCCCTCTGTAATTCAGTGAGACCCTATTTCAAAATAAAGAATAAAAAATAGGGCTGGATAGCCGGGCGTGGTGGCGCACGCTTGTAATCCCTGCGCTTGGGAGGTGGAGACAGAAGGATCGTGAAGTTTCAAAGCCAGCCTTGCTGGTTTAGGAGACGTTTCCAAATAAAAATATAAAATAAAAAAAGACAGTACCACTAAAAAAAAAAAAAAAGAAAAAAGAAAAATAGCCTGGAGATGTAACTTACAGGTAGAATGCCTCTGGGTTCAATCTCTAGTAAGGCAAACAAACAAACAAACCATGTGTACAATAAATTAAAACAAAGCTTCCAAACATATCAAAACAATCTCAAAAGAATTAGGGATTATGCCTGTATAAATTTCTTTTTTCCTGGAAATAAAAGTGGGATTTATAATATGATCAAGGAAATTTGAATACAAACTGATATTAGATGATAAAATTAACTTTTTATAAAAGCTATTTTTACTGTGATTATATTAATGAGATAATCCTTATCCCTTAGAGATACTTAAGTAATTATGAAGCAAATGTTGCAATTTGACTTAAAATAACACATTTGGCTGGGCACAGTAGGGGAGGCCTATAATCCCAGTATGTAGGAGGCTGAGACCAAAGACAGCATGTTCCAGACTAGGCTCAATAATTTAGTGAGCCTCGATTTCAAAACACAACACAAGGCTGGGCTGGGGATGGTGGCGCACGCTTGTAATCTCCGCACTTGGGAGGCAGAGACAGGAGGATCGCGCAGGTTCGAAGCCAGCCGCGCTGGCTTAAGAGACCCTGTTTCCAAATAAAATGTAAAAATAGGTCTGGGAGTGTAGCCCGGAGGTAGAAGGGCTTCCAGGAACCCCAGTACCACCAAAACAAAACAAAACAAAACAAAACAAAAATAACAAAAGGCAACACAACAAAGCAGGCAAGGTGGCACAAGCTTGTAATCCCAGGAGGAGCGCAGCTTGCAGAGGGCCTCAGCTACTTAGCGAAGCCCTTCACAATTTCCATCTTCAATACCGCAAAAAAAAAAAAAAAATCAATCAATCAACAAATAAAAAGACTTAAAAATAGGGCTGGGAGTGTAGCCTGGAGGTACAAAGTCCCGGGTTTCATTCCAGGTACCTCAAAAAAGGGGGAGCTGGAGATTTAGCTCAGGGGTTGAATGCCCCTGGTTCAATACCCAGTACCACAATAATAGAACACATTGAAATTGCAGACAGGGATAGAAAGGGCAATAAATGAAACAAGACTGGCCATATTTTGAAAACAGTTGAATCAAAGTAATAGGTACCTAACCAAGCATGGTTGTGCACACTTGCAAACCCAGTACTTGGGAGGCTGAGACAGGAGGATCACGGGTTCGTGGCCAGCCTCAGCTACTTAGTGAGGCCCTCTGCAACTTAGTGAGACCCTGTTCCAAAACAAAGAATAAAAAATAGGGCTGGAGGTGTAACTCAGAGGTAGAATGCCCCTGGGTTCCAACCCCAGTGTCGCAAAAATAAAATAAAATAAAATAAAAAAGAATAAAAAATAGGGCTGGGGGTGTAATTCGGAGGTAGAATGCCCTGAATTTCATCCCCAGAGCCCCAAAAGAAAAAAACAAAAACCCTAATAGGTACCCTCGTGAGGCTAATCATTCTCTCTATTTTCAAGTATATGTTGAAAAACTCCATAGAAAAGACAAAAATTTTTTAAACTAAAAGAAGACACTAACTGGTAAATACTTTCTTTTTATAACAGAACAGATAAGAACAGGGAAAAAAAAATCACAAAAGATCACAAAGCCTTCCAGCCTTGTTATTCAGTACAGCGCTACAATGTTCCTTCCTCTTCTGCCCGCTGCCCACTTCCCTCCTCTCCCCGTGAGATTGTTTTCATTTGCTGGTGACTTAGCTGACTCCCTCTAGACAATTACCCCGAAACTCAGAAACAGACTTTCAAAGTGTTGCCTCACAACACATTAAGTAAATATTTAGATAGGGGAGGCACATATTTGACCACTTTTTTTGAAAATTTAGAGGGCCGTTTTGCTCTAAACCCATATAATTTGGGGGGGGGGGGTCTGATCTATTCTGTCCATTTCAAATATTCCTCCTTTGTATGTTTTTTTTTTTTTTACCATCTACCCGAGGGTGAGTGAAAGAAGTTTTGTTTTGTTTTTGTGTTTGCTTTGCTACTATGACCAAAGCTTTAACGACCACTGGTTGGGACACTGAGCACCATGTAGTTTTTAGGGACAGCAGAGTATGAACAGTCCTCTATCAAGAAAAACTAATTGAGCAGAAGTGGGTTAAGGAGAGAAAAGACAAGGGGAAAGATCTGGCCAGAGAGCGACCCTTCCACAATTCAACAAGGCGTCCATTCAGAAAGGAGAGGGGAAGGGGTCCTGACACCGAGGGTCAGTCAGAGGGCTTGGGGAAGCTGGGCGCTGCTGGTGCCTGGAATCCCAGCTCCTGAGGAGGCGGAGGCCGGAGCAGAGCAAGTTCCAGGTCAGCCTGGGGAACTCAGTGAGACCCTGACTCAAAATAAAAGGGGCTGGGCAGAGCGCCTCTGGGCTCAATCCCCAGAACTAAGGGAAATGAAATGGAGGGGAAGTTGCCAGCGCCTGCCTGGCGGGAGACCGGGCCTTGGGGGCAGGATACTCGGCCCGGCTGTTCCTCCAACAGGGACAGGTAGGGAACCTGGCTTTGTGGAGCTGGCCTGGCTCTGAGTATATCTGGTAGCCATCTTGGTAGATGTGGCCCAAGGGAGAGAGCTCTCTTGGGGAAAGAACTGGAAGAGAACTAAATCTAAAGACTTAACCCAAACCTTGAGGCACACCTACATATAGTTGTTAAATAAATAAAAATAAGCAGAGGGCAAGTGGAGACAGATTCTGCCGCCTGAGAAGTAAGCCATATTATTTCAAACCGACTTGGGAGAGTGTCCCAAGAAGGGGTAGTGGACGAGACCATTCTGGCCAGGTAGTGCGGCCTGGCGCCGGATGGACAAAAGCGGAGATGAGGGCCTCGACCCAGGCGGCTTGGCTTGGAGGCAGAGCGGGGCCCCGCAGCTCGCGCGGTGGAGAGCCTTCGGGGTCTGCGCATCGCCCGGGTGCTGAAAGCCCGCAGCAGGCCCGGAGACAAGAAGCGCAGAGAAGAAAAGACTCGAGGTCCAGGGGCGCAGAAGCGGTTCCCTCCGTCCCCAAAGCTAGCCCCAACTTCCCTGGGCCCTGGCTGGAGCACTTTGATTCTTAGGAGACAGCGGAAAGAGGGAAAGGGTAGCGGTGGAGCCTCTTCTCAGCAGGCGATAGCCTTGGGCTAAATCCCAGGTAAGACCTGAGGGCGCTGGAAGGAAGGGGCCGGGAGGCTAGGCGGCTGGAGCCCCCCGGGTGGAGGAGTGGGCTTCGGAGGTGCGGTCCTGATGGCCCTGATGGCGGTTAGGCAGCTGGAGCCCCCAGGTGGAGGAGTGGGCTTCGGAGGTGCGGTGGCGCACTACCCAGGTCTTGGGAAGCCTCCCCTCCCTCGGGGCGCACTCACCTATCGGTTTGCGAATAGTGGCACCGGCCCACGAGGTTGAGCTTGCAAAGGTGCAGGTTTTCGCAGGACCCCGTGCAGAACTGGCGACGGCAGACCCGGGCTCGGGTGGCGGCCACCACGGAGCGGGTGACCCCGGCCTTGCTGCCCGTCTCCAGCACCACGAAGCGGTCGGGCCCGGCCGCCTCCAGCACCTGAAGCAGCTGCGCCTCGGACAGCGCGATCTGGCCGAGCAGCTCCTCCAGCGGCAGGCGGCCCCCGTGGGCGCACAGGATCTTGGTGATGAAGCAGCAGACCTCGGGGTCCGCCATGGCGCTGGCCGCGGCGCGGGACTGGGCTGCGCTCCGGGAAAATCGAAACTCACGAGTGTTCCGGGGGCGGACCCGGGCGCTGCCGTCCGTCCGCAGAGCCCGGCGGTTTCGGTTTCCAACTCTGCAGTGCTCGCTGGGGGCGAGGACGGCAATCGCCGACGGCGGGCGGAGGGAGCGAGCGCAGAGGCAGATGCGCAGGGCGCCGCCCCGCCCGGGCTTGTCCCGGCCCCGCGAGGATGGGGCTTCTCCACGCTGGCCCGCGAGGCTTCCTCCGAAAGAAGAGGAAGGAAGAGTGGTCGTGGGGCTCAGGTAGGGCTGTTAGGAGCCAGCCCCAAGGGCGAGGGGCGCGTGGGGCTCAGGTAGGGCTGTTGGAGCCAGCCCCAAGGGCGAGGGGCGCTCCTGGCGGCTCTCTAGTCGTGCGCCCCACCCATCCCCGGAAAAAGATGACCCTCGGGGCGCCTCCTCCAGCTCAGCCTCCCTCCCGGTCAGCGAGTCCTCACCCAGGCGCCCTGGCTTAGATAATGTCAGCCTCGCTCGGTCCCGCGAAGTTGCTTGGGCAAACACGCAGTGCCATCGGGGGCCCGCGCGCTTCCAAAACCCGGCCCCGGGCCACCCCGAGCGCGAAGTGCCAGGCTAGGACCTGAGCGCGCTTTCTCCCACGCCACCCAGCCCTCGCAACTCAGTGAGACCCTTTTTTTAAATAAAGAATAAAAAATAGGGCTGGAGGTGTAACTTGGAAGTAGAATGCTCCGGGGTTCTATCCCCCAGTACTGCAAAAAAAAAAAAAAAGTGATTATTAACTCTCCTTTTGGTTTTGGTTTTGGTTTTTATGTTTTGTTTTTTGTCTTCTCATGAAGAGCCACTTTTGACCCATTTTTGGTTTGTCATAATTATCTTTTTTTTTTTTCCAGTACTGGGTACTGGCGATGGAACCCAGGGGCATTGTATCTCCGAGCTACACCCCCTGTTGTGATTTACATTTTTTAATTAAATACTTAGGTTTTCGTTTAAATTAATAGTATAGATGTGTTCAGATGTTTTGAATTAATATGGGGTGACTAATAATTTGGAGTGTTTTTAGAGAGTGTTTTTAGAGAGTGTTTTTAGAGAGTGTTTTTAGAGAGTTTTAGCCCAGCCTTAAATAATATTGACTCCATTTTAAAGCCTGTCTCCATCTTAAATAAAGTTTTTTAAAAAGTCAGGCACCAGGTGGGAGTAGTTTTGCTAGAAGGTACCTGAGATATAAAGGAAGCAGCAGCCCTAACCCAGCTCCACACTTGTATCCGGTGAAACATACCCTAGATAAGAGACCCACTCTCATGTGCCCCTGCTGTCTTCCGGAACATCTGTGTGCTTTGCATAGCTGCTTTAAAATATGGAAGTTGTAAAGAGCCAGGCGTGGTGGCGCATGCTTGTAATCTCAGCATTTGGGAGGCTGAGACCGGAGGATCGCGGTTCGAGGACAGCCTCAGCTACTTAGTGAGGCCCTCTGGAACTCAGTGAGACCCGGTTTCAAAATAAAGAATAAAAAATAGGGCAGGGGCTGTAGCTTGGAAGTCGAATGCCTCTGGGTTCCATCCCCAAACCCGCAAAAAATAAATTAATTAAAATAAAATATGGAAGTTATAAATGTTAAGAATGTTAAGGCAGATGTAATAAGAATGACTGGCAAAATAGTTGTAAAAGAGTATATAAGGCACCCTTTTGCTGGAATCGGGCCCTTGCCGACTCTGTTGAGACAGATGCGCTTGGGTGCAGGTTCGAACCTGTAATAAAGTGTGACCATTACGAACTTAACTGGCATCGGACGATTTGTCTCGCGCGGGTACACCGCAACACCAGCCCTATTTTTTAATTCTTTACTTAAAAACAGGGTCTCACTGAGTTGCGAAAGGACTCATTAATAGCTGAGGCTGGCTGCAAACCTGTGATCCTTCTGTCTCAGCCTCCTGAATGCTGGCATTTCGAGCATGCGCCACCACGCCTGTCTCTAACACTTTTTTTTTTTAACTTGTAGAAAATGCAATAAAAACTGTACTTCAGCCGGGCGTGGTGGCGCGCGCTTGTAATCCTGCGCTTGGGAGGCTGAGACAGGAGGATCACACAGGCTCGAAGCCAGCCTCAGATACTTAGTGAGGCTCTCGGCAATTTAGTGAGACCCTGTTTCCAAATAAAAAAAATATAAAATAGATCTGGGAGTACAGCCCGGAAGTAGAAAGCCCCTGGGTTCCACCCCTAGTACCACAAATAAATAAGTAAATAAATAAATAAATAAATAAATAAATAAATAAATACTGTGCTTCATTCTACAGGCTACCAAAAAAAGGGGAGAGGGGAAAATGCAATAGCCCCCAAAAGATCAATTTGTGAACACAGCCCATGATACCAAATTTACATAAAATGCATCCTTGATTATTGTTCCTTTACCAGGTGGCAAGAAAATCCTTTAATAAGTTCATATTTGTAGTGCCATATATGACTAAGAAATCTTGTCCTTTTTAATCACAATTCAGAATAGTTCAAGGGCTGTTTACTCAAGCAAGACCTCAAGAGGCTGAGGCAAAATTTCCTTTTTTTTTTTTTTTTTTTTTTCAGCACTGTGAGATTGAAGCCAGGACATTCAACCTCTGATCTATACCTCCAGCCCTATTTTTTATTCTTTATTTTGAAACAGGGTCTCACTAAATTGTGGAGGCTGGTCACCAACCTGTGAGCATACTGTCTCAGGCTCCCAAGTACTGGGATTACCTGGGTACGCTACCTCCTAACAATGACCAAGAAATTTTATACTTTTAAACACAATCCAGAATAGCTCAAGGGCAAACCTAAGTGAAAGGTATATAAAGTGTGTAGAAATATCTTAAGGCAAAAGAAGTTCATATCGGTCTTTTAGAAAAACTTTCTAAATATTCAAAGATCCAAGATGCCAGGCGTGGTGGCGCACGCTTGTAATCCCCGCGCTTGGGAGGCTGAGACAGGAGGATCACCGGTTCGAAGGCAGCCTGAGCTACTTAGTGAGGCTCTCAGCAACCTAGTGAGACCCTGTTTCCAAATAAAATATAAAAAATAAGAATAGGTCTGGGAGTATAACCCGGAGGTAGAAAGACTCTGAGTCCCCCAGTCCCCCCAGTACCCAGTACCACCAAAAAAAAAAAAAAAAAATCCAAGAAACTACGTAGACCCAACACTATTAGTATGTTTCGTAGTTAATACATCACTAATGCAAAATGTCAAGTGATATGCGTTATAATTATAAAAATTGAGATTCACCAACACATCTGTGTCCTCAAACCGCTGCTTAAACCCTGATATCAAGAGGTCACAGGTGGGCAAGCCTATACATATCCCAAGATTGAAAAACCGTACTTGTCACACATTATTTTTAAGGAATGCAGGATATGCAGAGATAATTCTTATCTAAATGTATCTGACAAAAGCCAAGCCCTCCAGACAATAGAGCGCCATTAACCCCCTGGAGGGATCAAAGAAGGTCTAAGGCCAGTCCCCACAAGACCCAATTTCAAAACAAAAGGGGTATTGCCAGGCGTGGTGGCACACATGCCTGTAATCCCCGAGCTTGGGAGGTGGAGACAGGAGGATCGCAGGTTCATAGGTTCGAAGCCAGCCGCCCTGGTTTAAAAGACCCTGTTTCCAAAAATAAAAATAGGTCTGGGAGTGTAGCCCGGAGGTAGAAGGGCTTCCAGGAACCCCAGTACCAAAAAAAAAAAAAAAAAAAGGGTATATAGCTCAGAAGTAGAATGCCCCAGGATTTAATCCCTAGTACTAAGGGTGGGTTAAAGAGGCTCAGTGAAGAAGGCCTATAATCCCAGTACTTGGGAGGCTGACACAGAAAGATTGTCAATTCAAGGCCAGCCTCAGCAGCTTAGTTTATATTGATTAACTAATTAATAAAGGTGGGCACGGTGGCGCACTTGTAATCCCAGTACTTGGGAGGTTGAAAAAGGAGGATCACAGGTTCGAGGACAACCTCAGCAAGGAGTGAGACTTTTCATCAACCTTGGTGAGTCCTCAGCTCAGGAACCCAGGATCTGCAGGGTCCTTGGCTAACGTGACGAGAAGAATTTCAGCACACGCCAGTCAGAGACATGGACAGAGGTTTATTTAGGAGAGGGGAGGAAATACACATTCAAGACAGAACAATTGGGGTCCTCATTAGCTGACGGACGGATACGCTGGGATATCCTAAATTATAGTTTTTCTCGGAAATATTGTTAACTCTAGGATCTACGGGTTTCCCAAGAATTTACGGGAGTGTCAGGCCTGGGAAAGAGAACTGGTTTGTGGACTAGAAGCAGAAGCACTTCAGCTCCAGGTTCTTAAAGTTATATTTTACTTTCCCTTCCTGTCTGCCTCCTTTCTACCTACCTATTTCTTCTATCCTACATCAAACCTAGGGAGACCCTGTTTCCAAATAAAAATAAAAAGGGCCAGGGGTATTGTTCAGGGGCAGAACATTCCTGGGCTCAGTCCCCTCGTGTGCAGCACGTAGAAAATGGCTCCACTGATGCTGAAGAGATTCTAGGCTCCCAAAGCGTGAACTCAGGTCACACCCAGGCTCGATGCACAATAACGCAGGATATAACCAGGATACACCCTGACAACCAGCTAACAACCTGAGGGCTTTAACCATTGGCACCCCAAGACTAAAACCTCAGCCTCCTCAACCCAGGGGCCTGGCTCAGCCCCTGGAGGTTGACACTCACTCTCTGGCAGCCCCAGGAGCTGTCACCTTCCCCGTTAACCTCTCCTAGAGGCTTCCTCCTGACACTGTCTGGACCGGAAGCAATACTGTCAGCCCTATTTTATTTTATTTTATTTTTTTTGAAACAGGTTCTCTAACTTGCTGAGGGTGTCACTATGTTACTGAGGCTGGCCTCAAACATTTGATCCTCCTGTCTCAGTCTTCCAAATACAGGGATTGCTGTTGTGATGGATTCGCAACAGAAACTCAGACAAACTCAGTCAAGGTATATACGCTGTTTAATTTACTGGGAAGTACGAATCCTAATCCTAACTATCAGGGCCTCAGATAGGGCGCTCTCACCAATCTCTGGAGAACAGGTCAGGGTCCGGAGGCCGTTCACCAATTACAGCAGGAGGATCTTAAATCACAGTGGCACAGGCTTCTGTCGCTCACGGATGGGAGAATTCTATGAGCATCTGACCTTCATCTTGAGAAACAGCCCGGTGGCTACCAGGGAGTCCCCTGGCCGAGCCAGCATTCAGCCTCACAGACGGCAGAGAGTATCATTCAGCAAACAGCTTGTCCTTGTGTGGCTTAGTCGGATAGCAGAGCATGTCTATCTGATATGGTGTGTTCTGCAGAGACACAAATAGTCTTCTGGTGGAGTTTCCCCAGCTGAGGCAGTCACATCTATCTAAGCAGGCATCAGCCTGTACCCTCAGAGCGGAAAGGTATCACGCAGAGAAAAGGCATCATCATACTTGTGCCAATGCATATTATTCCTAACAATTACACACCAGGGGGAAAAAAAACAATCTTTCTTTAAAATGATAACGCCTAGCCGGGCATGGTGGCGCACGCTTGTAATCCCCGCGCTTGGGAGGCAGAGACGGGAGGATCGCGCTGGCTCGAAGCCAGCCTTGCTGGTTTAAGAGACCCTGTTTCCAAATAAAAAATATTTTAAAATAGTCTGGGAGTGCAGCCTGGAAGTAGAAGGGTTTCCAGGAACCCAAGTACCACCAAAAATAAATAAATAAATAAATAAATAAATAAATAAATAAATAAATAATAAAATGATAACGCCTAGCCAGGCATAGTGGCGCAGGCTTGTAATCCCAGTACTTGGGAGGCAGACAAGAGGATCACAGGTTTGCGGCCAGCCTCAGCTGCTTAGTGAGGCCCTCTTGCAACTTAGTAAGACCCTGTTTCAAAATAAAGAATAAAAAATAGGTCTGGGAGTGTAGCTCGGATGTAGAATGCCCCTAGGTTCCATCCCCAGTACAAAGAGAGAGAGAAAGAGAAAGAGAGAGAGAGATTCTTCAAAAAGATTATTGGGAGTTCTCAGTATGTAATTCATGGTAGAGGAACAATATTCTCAGGAATAAAGGACGTGGGTATGGAAACCAGCCAAACCTGGGCCCACAAGAGATCATCTGACTTCTTGTTGCCTCTGGGTGCTGCTTCCCTAACTGTCTTTTAATCCACTTGGGCTTGGATGTGGTCTGACAGGTTCCCAGAAGCCTTTTGTTTCCAATCAATTAAATGTGTTTTTTGACTGTCTTCTTTATGACCCTTACATGAGTTAGTCATTTGTAAGGTGCAAAAGTCTAAGAAACAGTCCTGGGCCTTGAAGGGGCATGTGTTCGGGGAGATGTAACCCCAGCTGCTGAAGAGGCTGAGACAGGAGGATGGCAAGTTTGAAGACAGCTTGGGCAATTTAGCAAGACTCTGTCTCAAAATAAACTTTTTTTTTTTTTTTTTTTTTTTTTTTTTTTTTTTTGCGGGTCTGGGGATGGAACCCAGAGGCATTCAACCTCCGAGCTACACACCCTGCCCAATTTTTTATTCTTTATTTTGAAACAGGGTCTCACTGAGTTACAGGGGGCCTCACTATGTAGCTGAGTGCTGGCCGCGAACCGCTATCCTCCAGTCTCAGCCTCCCAAATGCTGGGATTAGAAGCGTGCGCCACCACACCTGGCTCCAAAATAAACATTTAAAAAGGGCCGGGCATGTGGGCCCAGGCTGTAATCCCAGCATTTGGGAGGCTGAGACAGGAGGATCGTGGTTGGTGGACAGCCTCAGCTACTTAGTGAGGCCCTCTGCAACTCAGTGAGACCCTATTTCAAAATAAAGAATTAAAAATAGGGCTGGGGTGTTACTGGGAGGTAGAATGCCCCTGGGTTCCATCCCCAGTACTGCCAAATAAATAAATAAATAAATAAATAAATAAAGCTCGGGATGCTGAGACAGGAGGATTGCAGGTTGGAGGCCTGGCTCGGCAGCCTGGCAAGACCCTGTTTCAAAATAAATAAAAGAGAAGCTGGGCGGTAATCCCTGGCTGGAGGGGCCTGCGCCCTGTGGCTCTCCTCCTTCTGTATTTCGGGACAGCTCTTCCTGCAAGCAAACCTAGAGGCAGTTAATGGAAGGGGCTGTGGCCCCTGCACCGCAGTGGGTTCAGGGCCACGTGGTCCTCCTCGCGTCCCTCCACCACCGTCTTCTCTAACCCCTCGCCCTTGCCACTGACTGCCTCCGCGGATCTCAGTAACTTCCGCGATTGCGTGCCCAATCCTCATTCCTAGGGACCGTGGGCACCTTCTCCAGCCGGGGTTGCTGCTCTTGTCTCAGGGTTAGAGTTGAGTGAAGGACCGGAGGCACCCAAAGAGGTCACGGGAGCGCCACACCGCTCCACACATCGCGTGACGGCAGCTCTGCCTCCTTCACAGGCTGTTAGACTCTGTCGCCAGAGTTTTAGGGTGAAGGCTTTTGATCTGGCAATCTCAACAGACCGGGCTCAGGTGCCCATGCTAATATGGCAATCAAAGAGACAGGGAATGGGAAGGGCAGGAAGGACGTCTAATCAGAGCGGCCATGCTGGGAAGAAGAAAGAAGCAGGCATCTGAAAGTAATGAGACCCTCATCAACCTAGGGAGACCCTGGTTCAAAATAAAAATAAACACTAAAGGGCTGAGGGTGTAGCTCAGAGGTAGAACACCTGAGTTCAACCTCAGTACCCAAAAATAAAAAACTAAAACAGCAGTAAGATCTGTCCTCAAGAGACTGATAGCATCTTTGGCTTTTTTTTTTTGTACTGGGGGTGGAACCCAGGGGCTTCCTACCTCCGGGCTACACTCCCAGACCTTTTTTATATTTTATTTGGAAACAGGGTCTCACTAAGTAGCTGAGGCTGGCTTTGAACCTGTGTGATCCTCCTGTCTCAGCCTCCCAAGCACGGGGATTACAAGCGTGCGCCACCACGCCCGGCATTTTTGGCATTTCTAGAAAAGGTTGGGCAGAGCACGGGTGGGGTACTCACACAGCGAGGTAGGGGTGCTAGGTAAGCAGCGGGTGGGGGACTCACACGGCGAGGTAGGGGTGCTAGGTAAGCAGCGCAGATACTCTTGGTGAGGCGGTGGTCTGGCTGATCAGTCTCTCAGGTCTTGTTCTGTGAAGCTGCGGGAAAGATGCCACCCCTTGGCGGGGGAGGGGCGCCTGGCACTCCTGCGTAGGAGGGCAGCCTCATCACAGGGCAGTCTGCACTGCCAGGCTGCCAAAGCTGCTCTTGCTTGGCGTAGTTTCAGCCCCTTGTCATGAAGATACTTATCAATGAGACCTGTTATTCCTGGAAATCAAGGTAACTGAGGAAGAAAATAGCCCAGAAGAGGGAAAAAAAAAAAAAGTTAAAGAGGCAGAAAGAGCGAGAGGGGTACAAAATGGAGTTGGAGAGGTGAGGGTCTGGGTCCTCCTTCAAGCCCATTAGGAGGTCCCAGTCCCTGGTCTCAGCCTTCACTTGTCCAGCAGGACCTTTGCTGTGTCTCTGAGCAAGTGCATGTCTTTGGGGAAGCAGGACCTCTCACTCTGCAGAGCCCAGAATTGTGGAAAGCCCAGGGTGCCAAGACATCCTGCTGCCTCGGCATCTATGTGTTGAGACCCCCCACTCCACATAGTTAATCGGCAAAAAGCCCCGAGAAAGAGGGTCGTCTCTGGCCAAAGTACCCCCCACTTTTAGATACCCTTCACTATTATTCCCTTTAACTTTCTACACGAATTGCTCCAGTGATGTGAAATTAGGACTACAAATAGAAACTGAGTCCGTGGAAATAAACTCTCTAATAATTTGCCTAAACGTCCTTGGCTCTGCTCAAAAACAATAAAAACTGGCCAGAATTCAGATGCTGTGATAAGCATTCCAGCTGCAGCAATTACAAAGGGTCTCTGACCCTCACTATCACTAACTTAGGTTAAGCTATTAACTCAGGTAAGGTAGTTCAGTTTAAGGAAACTTTGTTTACCCTTGAGATCCTGCCTAGAGACAGAGAAGATAAAAACCTTGTGTGTGACCTTAAAGCAATTTAGTTGATAAACAACTTAGTTGCCCAAATACAATAGACTCAAGGAAAAAGATTGGTGACTTTTACGCCCAGTGTAAATATTCCTGAAGACAGAGAGGCTGACCGCATGGTTAATGAATATGACAAAATAAAGGACAGACGTTCTAAATATATATGTATGAAGGAAAGGAAATACCGTGTAAGAGTAAGAAAAGCATTTTTGCATGAAGAAGAGCTTATCATAAGAAAGTCCCAACTGGGAAAGAAAGGAATTAGAAAGTTAGAAGCAGGTTGCAGAGGGTTTGTGACAGAGAAATGGATTATCAAAGATGGTTAGACTTTTAATAGGCTTATTGTCTAAAGAAGAGTGTTCAGCAGTTAAGGAAATACATCTGACAATTAAAACCAAGAACTTTGTGGTGTTGTTTGTGGTATTTTGTCTGCAAAACTGTGTTGTGAGTTTGCTTAAGCTTTCAGATTTAGAAGGTAAAATGCCAACACCTGGAGAAACTTTATCACATCCACCTGAATCACCACATCTCCCCACACTTGCTATATGAACTGAGCCCAAAAGATGGAAAGTTCCAAGAGAGTCAAAGAAGATTCCCCGAGAAACCCCCAAGCCTTGGCCATGCTTGTTTATTTTGGGAAGTGGCCCCCTGGGACTGCTTATCTGCAAAGACCTTGGAAAAGAATCAGGAGTCAGGAGTCAATCTCTCGAAGATCAACAGCCAGCTGAAGGACTAGTTTTATTACCTTTGTTTACATGTCATTCATTATTATTTCACAATGATTACACCCACCTCCCTCTCCTCTTACTATTAACTTTACTGGTGAAAGGTATAAATTTCTTGGAGTTTTTGTAATAAAGTGTCATTGGCTCAAGAAGCCTTTGTCCACCTCAAATTCTTTCCCAAGCGCCGTACCTAAAAACTTAGGGAATTCATAGAGGGGAAAGAATTGCTGCAGATAAGTTTCTGCAGAACTCCACCTGCCTTTTGCCCCATCTTTCTGAGGCTCCCGGTCGCGAGTGGACTTGCCCCCACAGGACTGAGCCCGTCGGTAACACCAGGGGGTGGTTGGAGCGATGCAAAGTGGAGCTACTGGTCCTCCCAGGCATTCCGTCGGGCTCACCTGCTGGAGACATACTAGAATACTCTCTGATTCCATACCGTCGTGGTGTGGAGGATGTCGACATTGTAGCTCATCGCCTCTACGCTGGCACTCCAGCTGAGGCTTTAACTGCCAAGTCCAGGGCTTTACCCTTCCAGTAGCTTCTGTGTGGTGAGGTGGGTGTGACCAGTGGAGCCCATGCCCATCGGCACACTCCCCCACTTTCTGTGCCAGTAGAGGTGCCTAGTCAGAGGCTATGTTATGTGGGACTTTTGTCATTGGATTGGGCCTTTCTTTTCTTTTTCTTTTTTTATTTTATGTATTTATTTATTTTTGTGGTACCGAGAATTGAACCCAGGGGCATTCTACTTCCAGGCTATACCACCCGCCCTGTTTTTTTGTTTTTGTTTTTGGTGGTACTGGGGTTCCTGGAAGCCCTTCTGCCTCCGGGCTACACTCCCAGACATATATATATATATATATATATATATATATATATATATATATATATATATATATATATATATATGAAACAGGGTCTCTTAAGCCAGCACAGATGACTTTGAACCTGCAGGATCCTCCTGTCTCTGCCTCCCAAGCGCAGGAATTACAAGCGTGCGCCACCACGCCCGGCTTTTTTTTTTTTTTAATGTTTTATTTGGAAACAGAGTCTTGCTAAGTTGATGAGAACTTCACTAAGTTGCTGAAGCTGTCCTCAAACCTGCCATTCTCCTGTCTCAGCCTCCCAAGTACTGAGATCCCAGGCGTGTGTCACCGGTTCTCCTTGCGTTGTGTCCTGACAGCAGACTGACGAGTGGATATATCTTTGTGGCAAAACCATAAATACTTGTTATTCATCCCATATGAATATGAACTATTTCCTGATTTGGGGTAGAAAGGAATGCCTTCACCAAATCCATGGCCATAAACCACAGGCTTCAGGGTGCTTTTCTGCGGGAAAGATGCTACGTCCAGCCCAGCAGGTGTGACCAGGGCACCACTTGCTTGCAGTCATCTGTGATCATCCTTTAGGATCCACCCATTTGCTGCCTGGTGCACACTGGCAAGCCGAACGGAAGTCGGTGTCTATGCTGCCTCGTCTTTCAGATGCTGAGCAGCGGCCCTAATCTCTGCCATGGCCCCACGCTGGCCCAGAGCACCAGGGAATCTCAGCTGCTTTCACTTAGCCTCCTCTTCAATAGCTCTCACCTGTGGGAACACAGTGAACGCCGGGGTTTGCCCACTTCCAAAGATGATGTCTCAGTCACCCTCTCACTGCCGGAACCCCAAAAGCCTCGCCACGTCACTTAGAGGCAGGAAGATTTATTTGCTCACGGTTTCTTGGAGATTGTGGGTTCAGCCCATGTGAGGCGAGGGTCTGAAGCTCAGGGCATGGCGGTGAGGGGGAGAGAGAAAGAAACTCCACACTTCACATCTCAGAGGCCAGTAGCAAGAGCGAGCCAGCAAGGGGATTAGGGACCATTTATAATCCCCAAGGCCACACCCCAAGGAATCCACCTTCTCCACCTTACCCTGCTGGCCCGGCCACCACCCAGATACATCCATTATGGATTCACCTACTGATGAGATTCTACTCCTCATGACGCAAGTACATCAACCCGAGCTCTGCAGGGCCGTTCCGTATCTGACCATAACATCTGTCAACCTCAGCTGTATATTTGAGCATTGGGAACATGACAGCTGGTGACAAGGAGCCCAGTAGAAGCTGCACCTTAGTCAAGACTCCATTTCCTCCACCTAACATGGGGGCCATGAGAACGCTTCAGTTCTCTGGGCATCAAGTGGACCCCTGACCCTGTCAGGCCCACTGTCACCAAAATGTCCAGATGTTCCCTTTTCCCCAGCGTTCATCATTCCAGTTAGTGCTACGGGTCTTTCAATCAAGGGACTGAAAGAACTATCACAGCGCATGGCTGTTGTAGCGTTCTCGGACCTTCTCCATGGAGACATGGCCACGCACACAACTCGGTGGGTTCTGAGTCTTCACAGGGTCAGGTATAGAAACTGGGTAAAGAATGGCAACTTTAGCCAGGCGTGATGGCGCACGCTTGTAATCCCCGCACTTGGGAGGCTGAGACAGGAGGATCGCACAGGTTTGAAGCCAGCCTCAGCTACTTAGTGAGGCTCTCAGCAACTTAGTGAGACCCTGTTTTCAAATAAAATATAAAATAGGTCTGGGAGTATAGCCTGGAGGTAGAAATAGCTCCTGGGTTCCACCTTTTGTCGGGGACTTCTCCACATGGACCTGCTTATTAGTTCCCGTTCTTCTCAGGTGGTACGTATCAAACAATACTTTATCGTCTACCCACCTACGTTCCTTCAAGGGAAACTCCACTCTGTTCAGTCTCCACCAGCCTTTAGAGACTCCCCTTGGCGGCCCGACTTTGTCATTACAAACCTCCAGCGGCTGCGGTTAAGTGCTGTCGCCTGGTGCTGCTCCAGGGTTCTGGAATGCCCATTGCTCTCAGAGCCAAGTTCCAGGACGGTGACCCCTTCCATCTGCTAAGTCCCTCCCTCTGGAAAAAGTACCGTGGCTCTCCTTGGTGGCACTGATGGCGTTCACGGGGTGGCCTCGGTGAATGTGGTTGCTCTAAGCCATCCTGTGAGCCTCGTGTCCTGGTGGGCGTTCTGGCCTAACATGACATATATCAGTAGACGCCATCATTTCCCCAGGCTTCGGGGAGCCGAGACCTTGTATCCTGATCATGAGCCCTTAATGAATCCTTCCATATACGGTCTTATGTTCCAACTTACATAATAGAGCACTTTTCTCAGAATGGTAAATTGGGAAATTAAAACATGTATAGTAAAGAAATAGAATAAATAAGCCGGGCATAAGGGTGCACTCCTGTAACCTCAGTACCTGGGAGGCTGAGACAGGAGCATTGCAGGTTTGAAGTCAGCCTCCGCAGCATAGTGAGACTCAGCAATCCAGGGAGAACCTGTTTCCAAACAAAAACTTAAATAGCTCAGGGAGAGAATGTTCCTGGGTTCAATCCCTAGGACGACAGCAACAATAGTAAAGTAGGGCTGAGGGTAGATAGCTCAAGGGTAGAAGGTCCCAGGTTCCATTCCTAACCACACACACACACACACACACACACACACACACACACACGTGCGCGCGCGCACACACACACACACACAGAATGGAACCAGTAAATATAGATCACACATTTTAGAGGATAGAAAAAGGAAGGAATTGTTCAAGGGAGAATTGTTGTTTGATTACTAAGTATTCCTGTTTTTTTGTCGTTGATTGGTCTCAGGTTTATATTGTTATTTTTTTATTTATTTTTTTTTTTTTGGTGGTACTGGGGTTCCTGGAAGCCCTTCTACCTCTGGGCTACACTCCCAGACCTATTTTCTGTATTTTTGAAACAGGGTCTCTTAAACCAGCGCAGCTGGCCTCGATCCTCCTGCCTCTGCCTCCCAAGCGCAGGAATTACAAGCGTGCACCACCACGCCCGGCTATATTGTTATTGTTTAGTATGGGCGTATGTAAGAGTGTCAAAGAACCCAGAGGAGAGTGCAAGGCTGGCGTTGCCAGCGCAGGTTAGTATGATCTCAAGCAAGATGAATCAGTGGAGCCAGCAATCAGGGAAGAAAACACACGCGCACTGTGGTGAGTCAGCTCTGCTACGTCATAGAATTGAAAAGCACATGAACATCAGAGGGTTGAGTCAGCCGGGACGCCCAGAGTCCATGCCAAACAGGTGTTCATGGAGCGATGGCAGTGGAGGGAGGCCATCGTCTAGTGATTAGACAAACGGGGAGGCCAGAGAGCGGGGCAGGCACAGGGGCTCTCCCAGAGAGCGGGGCAGGCACAGGGGCTCTCCCAGAGAGCGGGGCAGGCACAGGGGTTCTCCCAGAGAGTGGGGCAGGCACAGGGATTCTCCCAGAGACATGGGGCAGGCACAGGGATTCTCCCAGAGACATGGGGCAGGCACAGGGATTCTCCCAGAGACATGGGGCAGGCACAGGGATTCTCCCAGAGACATGGGGCAAGCACAGGGGTTCTCCCAGAGACATGGGGCAGGCACAGGGATTCTCCCAGAGACATGGGACAAGCATATGGATTCTCCCTAGTTGGGCCTAACAGCAGGTTTTCCCGGGAGGAACTGGGCTGGGAAGGGGTGGGGTTGCAAGCAGAGAGGTTGACTGTATGTGGAGAAGGGCACGGCCCACCCTGAGAATAAAGTTAGACTTTGCTTGGGAGGTTTTGAAATGGGGAACCTGAGGCTGCAAAATCTTTTCCCAGTAACGAGACAGAGAGAGAGAGAGAGAGAGAGAGAGAGAGAGAGAGAGAGAGAAGAGAAGAGAAGTGGAAGTGTCCAGGGTGGGATTAACTTGGTGACCAGGGCCTGATGTGGGATGCCAGCAGGCCCCCACTGAGTTTACCTCCAGATACTGCTCCCGTGTGTAACCCCCTTCCAAGTTGCATAGGACAGAGCTGTGTCATCAGTAGGATGTTACAGAAAGGACAGCATGGCTTCCAACGGCTAGGTCTTTGCTCTCTCTTGCATCCTTTGCTCTGGGGGAGCCAACTGCTAGGTCCGGTGGACCCTCAAGCTGCCGTAGGGAGAGGTCCATGTGGCAAGTAACTAAGCCCTCCCACCAGCCAGCACTAACTTGCCCAGCATGTGGGTGGGACACTCAGAAGGGAACCTTTCCACTCTGGTGAAGATATCACATGACCTCAGTCCTCACAGAGCTAGAACCACCAGGAAGCCGCTCTGCAGAAACTGCGAGAGATAAGAATGTTGATCCTTTAAGCCAGTCAGCCTGTGGACTGTTTGAGAACGCCTGGCAGGTTTTCAGGCCCAGAGGTGGACTGAGTACAGAGAGCAAATGAGAAAGAGAGAGAGAGAGAGAGAGAGAGAGAGAGAGAGAGAGAGAGAGAGAGAGAGAGAGGACCAGGTTGTGTGGGGCTGGAGAGAGCTCACAGGGAACCAGAGATCTCTGAGACTGGTAATGGAAAGTGAGGACAGGACTGAGCCTGGCTGGGCTTTTTTTTGTAATTGTGCTGGGAACTGAACCCAGGGGCATTCTACCGCTGAGCTATACCCCCAGCTTGCTTGCTTGCCTGCCTGCCTGCCTGCCTGCTTGCTTTCTGTGGTAAAAAGCAAGAAAGCAAGAAAGCTGGGGGTATACCTCAGCACCAGACACACACACACACACACACACACACACACACACACACACACACTCACTCTCTATCTATCTGTCTATATGATATAGCTTAGTTGTAGAAGACCCCTGGATTCAATCCAATAAATAAATAAATAGGGCTGGGGGTAAAGCTCAGTTGTAGAAAGCCCCTAGGTTCAACCTCCAATACTGTAAATAGCTGCTCAATTTGTGAATATAGTAATATAGTAAATCCTACTGAACTGTGTGTGTGTGTGTGTGTGTGTGTGTGTGTGTGTGTATTAATATTTTACTGGGGACTGAACACAGGGACATTCTTCTCCGAGCTACATACATTACCCGGCCCTGATTTTTATGTTGATACAGATTTCACTAAGTTGTTGAGGCTGGCCTCAAACTTCTGATCTTCCTTTCTGAGCCTCCCAAATATTGAGATTACAGGCATGTGTCATCACGCCTGGCTAACTCTATACTTTAAAATGTTGATTTTAGCCAGATGTGGTGGTGCACGCTTGTAATCCCAGCTTTTGGGAGGCTGAGACCAGGGGATTGCGGTTTGCGGACAGCCTCAGCTACTTAGGCCCTCTGCAACTTAGTGAGACCCTGTTTCAAAATAAAGAATAAAAAACAGGGCAGGGGGTGTAGGTCAGAGGTCAAATGTCCCTGGGTTCCATCCCCAGACCCACACACACACACAAAAAAAAAAATGCTGATTTTTCTCCAGGCATGAAGGTACATACTTGTAATTCCAGTACTTAGGAGGCTGAGACAGGAGGATTGCAGGTTCATAGCCAGCCTCAGTTACTTAGTGAGGCCATCCACAACTTAGTGAGACCCTTTTTCAAAATAAAGAATAAAAATAAGGCTGGGTCAGGAGGCTGAGACCAGAGGATCATGGTTCACGGACAGCCTCAGCTACTTAGTGAGGCCCTCTGCAACTCAGACCCAGTTTCAAAATTAAAAAAAAAAAAATTGGGCAGAGGGTGTAGCTCAGAGGTCGATTGCCCCTGGGTTCCATCCCCAGACCCCCCCCACACACACACAAAAAAAAAATAGGGCTGGGGTATAGCGCAAGGTAGAATGCCCCTGGATTCAATCCCCAGCACCGCAAAATAAAGCTGACCTTTATGATATGCAAATTATATCTCAATTAACAACAATAATATGAGGACTGAATCACATACAATAACACCCACAATGAGCACTTCCTCTAAAAGCTTTCTGTATCTAATTATCCCAACTTGTACAACCAGTGTACCTAGAAGTAGGCACTTTTATTTATTATTATTATTATTATTATTATTATTATTATTATTATGGGTCTGGGGGATGGAACCCAGAGGCATTTGACCTCCGAGCTACACACCCTGCCCAATTTTTAATTCTTTATTTTGAAACAGGGTCTCACTGAGTTGCAGAGGGCCTCACTAAGTAGCAGAGGCTATCCGCGAACCGCGATCCTCAGGTCTCAGCCTCCCAAATGCTGGGATTACAAGCGTGTGCCACCACGCCCGGCTAAGTAGGCACTTTTAAAATAACGTTCTTTTCACAGATGCAAACTCAGAGGCCCAGTGAGTTCAGTGACTTGCTGAGGTCAGACAGCTAAAGCAAGTGGGAGGGCAAGCTTGAGCCGGGATGGCTCTCCAGGGCTGTGGGCTGACATCCTCCGTGACCTGGCTTCTCACTTAAGAGTCACCTGAGGCACATCTTAATCAAATCAGTCATGGGAGCCAGGCGTGGTGGCGCACACTTGTAATCCCCGCGCTTGGGAGGCTGAGACAGGAGGATCGCGCAGGTTCGAAGCCAGCCTCAGCTACTTAGTGAGGCTCTCAGCAACTTAGTGAGACCCTGTTTCCAAATAAAATATAAAAAAGGTCTGGGAGTATAGCCCGGAGGTAGAAAGCCTCTGGGTTCCACCCTAGTACCACCAAAAAAAAAAAAAAAAAAAAAAAAAACCAACAACAACAAACCAGCCAGGGGAGTTGTATTATTTCTGTTTACAGAGAGCTAAAACTCAGACTAACACCCGCTGGACATCGCAGAGGCAATATTCAAACTCCAGGGCCCACCAGGCTGCGCTGGCCTCCATGGCTGGCCTCCGATCTTGTTAAGAGCTGCCTTCAGCTTGGAGTGACGTGAATCGGGCCAGCCCCGGACCCCGGGCTTGAGCAGCTGCCTGACCCAGGCTGGAGGGCTGCAATGCCTGGTTCTTTTCTTTTCCTGTTTACATCTCATGTTTATGTTGCTTTCTGATTTCTCAGTAATCTGTCCACCAGATAAACAATTACATCAGCCATCAGAAGTTGAAAATCATTTCTCACGGCATCCTCACATTGAAAAGTCACTTCGTTTTTTTTTTTTAACAGATATAATAGGCCCTTTTAATATAAAAAAGTGTTGGAATTCAAAAAATAGGGAAATATGGAATTCTTGGTGAATTTCCGTGTCATCCTCACACAGGGACCATGCCAATCTTTTTGTGTCTTTCCAATTTTAGTATATGTGCTGCCAGACCAAACACTCAGTTGTTTTGTTTTGTTTTTGTGGTACTGGGGATGGAACCCACGGGTATTCGACCTCCGAGCTACACCCCTGCCCTATTTTTTATTCTTTATTTTGAAACCTGGTCTCGCTGAGTTGCAGTGGGCCTCACTAAGTAGCTGAGGCTGTCCACGAACCGCAATCCTCTGGTCTCAACCTCCCGAATGCTGGGATTTCAAGCGTGCGCCACCACACCTGGCTACTCACTTAGTTTTAACTCATATAAATTGTAGGTTACAGCCGGGCGTGGTGGCGCATGCTTGTAATCCCCGCGCTTGGGAGGCTGAGACAGGAGGATCACACAGGTTCGAAGCCAGCCTCAGCTACTTAGTGAGGCTCTCAGCAACTTAGTGAGACCCTGTTTCCAAATAAAGGGTCTCACTGAGTTGCAAAGGGCCTCACTGAGTAGCTGAAGCTGGTTACTAACCATGATCCTCCTGTCTCAGCCTCCTGAATGCTGGGATTACAAGTGTGCACCACCACACCCGGCTTATTCTTTATTTTGAAACAGGGTCTCACTGAGTTGCAAAGGGCCTCAGTAGCTGAGGCTGTCCTGGAATCGCACTCCCTCCTGTCTCAGCCTCCAGAATGCTGGAATTATAAGTATGCGCCACCATGCCTGGCTTTAAAACTTTTTTTTTTTTTTTTTTTTGGTGGTACTGGGGGTGGAACCCAGAGGCTTTCTACCTCCGAGCTGTACTCCCAGACCTATTTTATATTTTTCTGTTTGGAAACAGGGTCTCACTAAATTGCTGGGAGCCTCACTAAGTAGCTGAGGCTGGATTCGAACTGTGTGATCCTCCTGTCTCAGCCTCCCAAGCACGGGGATTACAAGCGTGAGCCACCACGCCCAGCTGACTTTGATGATAACACAGAACATTTGTAAACCTAGTGAAAAGACTTTGACAGCACTCAGAGTCAATGAATAGAGTCATTAAGTCTGTAATAGGAAACTAGGGAGCTATTTTCAGGCTTTTTTTTTCTTTAAGGAAAAAAAGAAAGACAAAAGAAAAATGAACCTTACTAAGAAATGTCAAAACTTTTTTTTTTTTCTTTCAGTACTGGGGATTGAACATAAAGCCATTCTACCTCCAAGCTACACCCGCAGCCCTATTTTTTATTCTTATATTTTGAAACAAGTTCTCACTAAATTGCAGAGAGCCTCACTAGTACCTGAGGCTGGCCACACACCTTTGATCCTCCTGTCTCACCCTCCCAAGTACTGGGATTCCAAGTGTGCGCCTCCAGGCCGGGCTTTCCGTGCATGTTCTGCCCTCCATAACTACAACCACAGTTCCGACTCCCTCTATCGGGATTCATGGATTTAAAGCAATGCCCTAAGCTGCTGAATGTCAGTGACCATTTCAATTGACTTAGCAAATTCAACAGGATGGTTTACATCATTATGAGCAATATGGCCTCAGACCAGGGCGGAAGAAGCCCCTTCTCTGGGCTCCACCATCAGCCAGGTGTGAAGCGCAGGGGGCTGAGGGATTCTTGCACCTGGTCCACCATGCTGTCAGGCTCAGGACTCCGAATTCCACGCCCATGCATCTTCAAGGCTGCTTCTACACCTGAGCAGGGCTTTTCCTTGGGTCTGTCCTTCCTTTAGTCTATCAGAGTGTGAGACCACTGAGAGAGTAGGGTGAACAAACCTCGGATGTGTGGCAGGTGTCCATTCACGTGCACAAAGCCCTCCTGGTGTGGGCGGGGCCTGGGGTGAGAAGAAAAGCATTGTGGGCTGAGGACTGGGCCTCCATTTCTCTGCACCGCCACATCCAGTACAGAATTTTGAGAAGTCTGAGGATTCTATGTTGGAGTCTGGGCTTCTTCAAGGTAGAAGGGATGAAACATTTTATTTAATATTTGCTAAGCTGATTTAAACATTTTTTTGTATGTGTGTAGGTGAACTGGGGATGGAACCCAGGGAAATTCCACCTTTGAACCTCACCCCAGCCCTATTTTTTATTCTTTATTAAAACAGAGGCTTTGCCGGGCGTGGTGGCGCACGCTTGTAAACTCCGCGCTTGGGAGGCAGAGACAGGAGGATCGCGCAGGTTCGAAGCCAGCCGCGTGCGCTGGCTTAGGAGACCCTGTTTCCAAAAAATAAAATAGGTCTGGGAGTGTAGCCCGGAGGTAGAAGGGCTTCCAGGAACCCCAGTACCACCAAAATAAATAAGTAAATAAATAAAACAGGGTCTTAGTAAGTTGCAGAGGGCTTCACTAAGTAGCTGAGGCTGGCCACGAACCTGTGATCCTCCTGTCTCAGCTTCCCAAGAACTGGGATTACAAGCATGCGCCGCCATGCCCGGCTTTCATAATTTCAATATTCACATATGGTATGGGGTTCTTCCTGGTATGATTTCATTTATATGAAATATTCAGAATAGGAAAATCCACAGAGACGGAACTAGAGGAGTGGCTGCCAGAGGCGAAGAGAGGTCCTTTGAGGGGAGCTTCGTTTGGGGGGTGATGAAAATTTTCTAGAGTCCAATAGTGGTGATGGTGCGCAACATCGTAAATATAATAAAAGCCAGGGGATGGTAGGCTTTAATAGGGTAAGTTTTATGATAGGTTGAATTATATCTCAAGCTTCCACAAAAATATATAAAACATTCTTTTGTGACGAGGAACTAAAATTGTTTTGTTTTAAATTTTTTTTTTTTAATTAATTTATTTTTTAAATTGGTGCATTGTAGTCATATATCAATCACATTGGAGTACAAGACTTGAGAGGATATACAAGCACACATCATCCAATTAGCCCTCCTCCAGCCCCCGTCCCATTCCCTCCCCCTCCCTCCATCCCACACTTCTTTGGTGATTTACTTTGATACATTTGTTTATGTACCTCCTGCATTTTAAAGAGGCTCCGTCCTCCAGTATTACATACCCTCTGATTGATCACATTAGTTGCTTCACTATAGGGCCCTTTCTATAGCTCAACCTCTTCCTGTTGCCCTTTTCCTCCTAGTTATTGCTGATTAAGAGAAGCGTCTGATTTATATTTTCTGCGATATTTCTCTGTGCATGCTGCGTTGCAAGTACCAATCCCACTCTTGATGGTCCCAGTAGTGGCCTGGCTACTCAGTGGACTGATCCAGACCTCGCTGGCTCACGCAGCGGCCTTGCCTCATGGGAGGACCCAGTTCTGGTCTCGCTGGCCCCTGAACCGGTCAAACCCCTAAGCTGGCTTTGGTCCCGACCTTGGAGGCCGCAGGAGTGAACTTGCCTCACGCCAGGCTCCGATGCTGGCCATTGGCCCCTGCACCGGTCTAACCCCTTGGCAGGATTCCAATCCCGGCCTCGGAGGCCCCAACACTGGTAATGCCTCACGGCAGGCTCCGATGCCGGCCTCACTGGCCCCAGCACCGGCCTAACCCCTTGACAGGCTCTTATCCTGGCCTCAGAGGCCCCAGTACCGGTCTTGCCTCACGGCAGGCTCCGATGCCGGCCTCGCTGGCACCAGCACCGGCCTAACCCCTCGGCAGCATCTTATCCTGGCCTCGGAGGCCCCAGTACCGGCCTTGCCTCACGGCAGGCTCCGATGCCGGCCTCGCTGGCCCCAGCAGCGGCCTAACCCCTCGGCAGGCTCCGATCCCGGCCTCGGAGGCCCCAGCACTGGTCATGCCTCAAGGCAGGATCCTATGCCGGCCTCGCTGGCCCCAGCACCGGCCTAACCCCTTGGCAGGCTCTTATCCTGGCCTCGGAGGCCCCAGTACTGGCCTTGCCTCACGGCAGGCTCCGATGCCGGCCTCGCTGGCCCCAGCACCGGCCTAACCCCTCGGCATGCTCCGATCCCGGCCTCGGAGGCCCCAGCACTGGTCATGCCTCACGGCAGGCTCCGCTGCCGGCCTCGTTGGCCCCAGCACCAGCCTAACCCCTCGGCAAGCTCTTATCCTGGCCTCGGAGGCCCCAGTACCGGCCTTGCCTCACGGCAGGCTCCGATGCCGGCCTCGCTGGCCCCAGCACCGGCCTAACCCCTCGGCAGGCTCTTGTCCTGGCCTCGGAGGCCCCAGTACCGGCCTTGCCTCACGGCAGGCTCCGATGCCGGCCTCGCTGGCCCCAGCACCGGCCTAACCCCTCGGCAGGATCCGATCCCGGCCTCGGAGGCCCCAGCACTGGTCATGCCTCAAGGCAGGATCCTATGCCGGCCTCGCTGGCCCCAGCACCGGCCTAACCCCTTGGCAGGCTCTTATCCTGGCCTCGGAGGCCCCAGTACTGGCCTTGCCTCATGGCAGGCTCGGATGCCGGCCTCGCTGGCCCCAGCACCAGCCTAACCCCTCGGCATGCTCCGATCCCAGTCTCGGAGGCCCCAGCACTGGTCATGCCTCACGGCAGGCTCCGCTGCCGGCCTCGTTGGCCCCAGCACCGGCCTAACCCCTCGGCAAGCTCTTATCCTGGCCTCGGAGGCCCCAGTACCGGCCTTGCCTCACGGCAGGCTCCGATGCCGGCCTCGCTGGCCCCAGCACCGGCCTAACCCCTCGGCAGGCTCTTATCCTGGCCTCGGGGGCCCCAGTACCGGCCTTGCCTCACGGCAGGCTCCGATGCCGGCCTCGCTGGCCCCAGCAGCGGCCCAACCCCTCGGCAGGCTCCGATCCCGGCCTCGGAGGCCCCAGCACCGGTCATGCCTCAAGGCAGCCTCCGATGCCGGCCTCGCTGGCCCCAGCACCGGCCTAACCCCTCGGCATGCTCCGATCCCGGCCTCGGAGGCCCCAGCACTGGTCATGCCTCACGGCAGGCTCCGCTGCCGGCCTCGTTGGCCCCAGCACCGGCCTAACCTCTCGGCAAGCTCTTATCCTGGCCTCGGAGGCCCCAGTACCGGCCTTGCCTCACGGCAGGCTCCGATGCCGGCCTCACTGGCCCCAGCACCGGCCTAACCCCTCGGCAGGATCTTATCCTGGCCTCGAGGCCCCAGTACCGGCCTTGCCTCAAGGCAGGCTCCGATGCCGGCCTCGCTGGCCCCAGCACCGGCCTAACCCCTCGGCAGGCTCTTATCCTGGCCTAGAGGCCCCAGTACCGGCCTTGCCTCAAGGCAGGCTCCGATGCCGGACTCGCTGGCCCCAGCACCGTCCTAGCCCCTTGGCAGGCTCTTATCCTGGCCTCGGAGGCCCCAGTACCGGCCTTGCCTCACGGCAGGCTCCGATGCCGGCCTCGCTGGCCCCAGCACCGGCCTAACCCCTCGGCATGCTCCGATCCCGGCCTCGGAGGCCCCAGCACTGGTCATGCCTCACGGCAGGCTCCGCTGCCGGCCTCGTTGGCCCCAGCACCGGCCTAACCCCTCGGCAAGCTCTTATCCTGGCCTCGGAGGCCCCAGTACCGGCCTTGCCTCACGGCAGGCTCCGATGCCGGCCTCGCTGGCCCCAGCAGTGGCCTAACCCCTCGGCAGGCTCTTATCCTGGCCTAGAGGCCCCAGTAGCGGCCTTGCCTCAAGGCAGGCTCCGATGCCGGCCTCGCTGGCCCCAGCACCGGCCTAACCCCTCAGCAGGCTCTTATCCTGGCCTCGGAGGCCCCAGTACCGGCCTTGCCTCACGGCAGGCTCCGCTGCCGGCCTCGTTGGCCCCAGCACCGGCCTAACCCCTCGGCAAGCTCTTATCCTGGCCTCGGAGGCCCCAGTACCGGCCTTGCCTCACGGCAGGCTCCGATGCCGGCCTCGCTGGCCCCAGCACCGGCCTAACCCCTCGGCAGGCTCTTATCCTGGCCTAGAGGCCCCAGTACCGGCCTTGCCTCAAGGCAGGCTCCGATGCCGGCCTCGCTGGCCCCAGCACCGGCCTAACCCCTCAGCAGGCTCTTATCCTGGCCTCGGAGGCCCCAGTACCGGCCTTGCCTCACGGCAGGCTCCGATGCCGGCCTCGCTGGCCCCAGCAGCGGCCTAACCCCTCGGCAGGCTCCGATCCCGGCCTCGGAGGCCCCAGCACTGGTCATGCCTCACGGCAGGCTCCGATGCCGGCCTCTCTGGCCCCAGCACCGGCCTAACCCCTCGGCAGGCTCTTGTCCTGGCCTCGGAGGCCCCAGTACCGGCCTTGCCTCACGGCAGGCTCCGATGCCGGCCTCGCTGGCCCCAGCACCGGCCTAACCCCTCGGCAGGATCCGATCCCGGCCTCGGAGGCCCCAGCACTGGTCATGCCTCAAGGCAGGCTCCGATGCCGGCCTCGCTGGCCCCAGCACCGGCCTAACCCCTTGGCAGGCTCTTATCCTGGCCTCGGAGGCCCCAGTACTGGCCTTGCCTCATGGCAGGCTCCGATGCCGGCCTCGCTGGCCCCAGCACCGGCCTAACCCCTCGGCATGCTCCGATCCCGGCCTCGGAGGCCCCAGCACTGGTCATGCCTCACGGCAGGCTCCGCTGCCGGCCTCGTTGGCCCCAGCACCGGCCTAACCCCTCGGCAAGCTCTTATCCTGGCCTCGGAGGCCCCAGTACCGGCCTTGCCTCACGGCAGGCTCCGATGCCGGCCTCGCTGGCCCCAGCACCGGCCTAACCCCTCGGCAGGCTCTTATCCTGGCCTCGGGGGCCCCAGTACCGGCCTTGCCTCACGGCAGGCTCCGATGCCGGCCTCACTGGCCCCAGCACTGGCCTAACCCCTCGGCAGGCTCTTATCCTGGCCTCGGGGGCCCCAGTACCGGCCTTGCCTCACGGCAGGCTCCGATGCCGGCCTCGCTGGCCCCAGCAGCGGCCTAACCCCTCGGCAGGATCCGATCCCAGCCTCGGAGGCCCCAGCACTGGTCATGCCTCAAGGCAGGCTCCGATGCCGGCCTCGCTGGCCCCAGCACCGTCCTAGCCCCTTGGCAGGCTCTTATCCTGGCCTCGGAGGCCCCAGTACCAGCCTTGCCTCACGGCAGGCTCCGATGCCGGCCTCGCTGGCCCCAGCACCGGCCTAACCCCTCGGCATGCTCCGATCCCGGCCTCGGAGGCCCCAGCACTGGTCATGCCTCACGGCAGGCTCCGCTGCCGGCCTCGTTGGCCCCAGCACCGGCCTAACCCCTCGGCAAGCTCTTATCCTGGCCTCGGAGGCCCCAGTACCGGCCTTGCCTCACGGCAGGCTCCGATGCCGGCCTCGCTGGCCCCAGCACCGGCCTAACCCCTCGGCATGCTCCGATCCCGGCCTCGGAGGCCCCAGCACTGGTCATGCCTCACGGCAGGCTCCGCTGCCGGCCTCGTTGGCCCCAGCACCGGCCTAACCCCTCGGCAAGCTCTTATCCTGGCCTCGGAGGCCCCAGTACCGGCCTTGCCTCACGGCAGGCTCCGATGCCGGCCTCGCTGGCCCCAGCAGTGGCCTAACCCCTCGGCAGGCTCTTATCCTGGCCTCGAGGCCCCAGTACCGGCCTTGCCTCAAGGCAGGCTCCGATGCCGGCCTCGCTGGCCCCAGCACCGGCCTAACCCCTCAGCAGGCTCTTATCCTGGCCTCGGAGGCCCCAGTACCGGCCTTGCCTCACGGCAGGCTCCGATGCCAGCCTCACTGGCCCCAGCAGCGGCCTAACCCCTCGGCAGGCTCCGATCCCGGCCTCAGAGGCCCCAGTACCGGCCTTGCCTCAAGGCAGGCTCCGATGCCGGCCTCGCTGGCCCCAGCAGCGGCCTAACCCCTCGGCAGGCTCCAATCCCGGCCTCGGAGGCCCCAGCACTGGTCATGCCTCAAGGCAGGCTCCGATGCCGGCCTCGCTGGCCCCAGCACCGGCCTAACCCCTCGGCAGGCTCTTGTCCTGGCCTCGGAGGCCCCAGTACCGGCCTTGCCTCAAGGCAGGCTCCGATGCCGGCCTCGCTGGCCCCAGCACCGGCCTAACCCCTCAGCAGGCTCCGGACCCATCCTCGGGGGCCCCAACACTGGCCTTGCCTCACGGCAGGCTCCGATGCCGGCCTCGCTGACCCCAGCACCGGCCTAACCCCTCAGCAAGTTCCGGACCCGACCTCGGAGGCCCTAGCACAAGCCTTGCATCATGGCAGGCTCCAATGCCGGCCTCGCTGGCCCCAGCATCGGTCTAACCCCTCTGCAGGTTCCAATCCCGGCCACGGAGGCCTCAGTAGTGGCCCTGCCTCACAGCAAGCTCCGATGTCGGCCACTGGCCCCGGCGCCCGCCTAACCCCTCAGCAGGTTCCGATCACTGTCTCTGTGGTTAGTATTTCAAAGGTTCCAGTTGTAATGTATCAGATCTCTGCCTCCCCCGAATATTGGCCACTGGCATTGCCACTGCCTCCACCGTTTCAAATCCTTCCCAGGCTCTTTTTCCACTCTGAATGTTGTCCAGTGTTCCTAAGCATGCATGATGGTAGCATTCGACATTTGGTGTAATTTCTCCAAAAAAATAAAGTTGGTAAGATCCGGTTTCTGCTTCTCCTGAATACAAGTCTCTACCACCATCTCGAAGAACTCTTTCAACACCGCATTTCTCCTTGGTCTCCGCTAAACTCTCTCCTTATATGTGATGTCTGAGATTCTTAACAATATAGAGAGCTCTTCCGGGAAGATGGCGACGGAGGAAAGCGGCACTTACAAGTCCCGCTAACAATCCAACTCTACTACCACAAAACCAGCGCCTTTCAGAGCCAGAAAACACCACCAGCAAAGAAATAAAAACGGTAACTACAAGGGACAGAGAAAAAGGGCTGGAAAAACAAGACACCAGAAAAAAACCAGCCCGAAGTGCCGCGCCCGCGCGGCGCTGAGCGGCCAGAGCCGCAGCGCGGATTGGGGGGAGCCGCAGAGTGGAGCGGCCTGCCGCGTCGCGGAACCGCCAGAGCGGCTGGAGTGGCCAGACCCGCGGTGCAGAGCAGCCGAAGCCGCGGTTCAGAGCAGCCGAGTAGAGCGGCCAGAACAGCCAAGCGGAGTGGCCAGAACAGCCGGAGCAGCCAGAGCCGCAGCGCGGATTGCCTGGAGCGGCCGCGCGGAGTGGCCAGAGCCGCGGAGTGGAGCGGCTGGAGCAGCCGGAGCGGAGCGGCCAGAACAGCTGAGCGGAGCGGCCAGAGCAGCCGAGCAGAGCGGCCAGAACAGCCGGAGCGGAGCGGCCAGAACAGTCGGAGCAGCCAGAGCCGCGTTGCGGAACGGCCGGAGCGGCCGGAGTGGCCAGACCCGCGGTGCAGAGCAGCCAGAGCCGGGCGCAGAGCGGCCGGAGCGGAGCGGCCTACATCTCCCCTAGCAGCACCAGGCTCCAGAGAGGAGGGAGACTCAAAACAGAGCTCAAATCCAGAGAGGAGGTACTTTGGCCTCGCGGCCTAGGACGCAGAAGCAGCGTCTTACTGCTGGCGGCAGTGGTGAGTTCACCGGACGGCCCTAGACCAATCCATTCAACCAGCCACCAGGAGCCTGAGAGGAGCGGTTGACAGCGAGCTGAGGTGAGCAGGTGCTGAACAGCCGGCGGCAGTCAGCAGTTTTGTTGGTGCAGGGAACATCTAAAGCTCCCAAGGGCCGAGCACAGCACAACTGGCAGGGACTCAGAGCGGAGTTCAAAACCAGAGAAGAAATACGCCGCATCACGGCCAAGGGCGTGGCAGTGGTGCCATATTGCCAGTGGCGGCAGCAGCGAATCCACCAAGTTCACTACAGCTCCATCAGCGCACTCAATAACCGTGAGTCAAATTGTGACCCCTAGGGAAGAAATCCCAGTACTGCGCTCCCAGGGACTTGCGCAGATAGTCTCCCTGGGTCGGAGATTTTAGCAGTGCAGCCCAGGGGGGGAGTGGCAGTGGCAGAGATATCATACCATAGTCACAACTCCCCACTGGAGAACGCCCAACTTGGCACTCCCCACGGTCTAAGCAGCCTTGATTGACTCCCTGGGTCTGAGACTTTGTGATACAAACCAGTTAAGGAGTAGTGGTGACTGAGATACCACAGACACGAGATCCAGAGCATCTTAAGTGAACTCGTAGTGACTCGGGGAAGAACCCAGAGAAGGCACAAACTTCCAAAATCATGGGAAAGAGAAATAACAATGGAGCAGTGAATGCCAACAACCCCACAACATCAGAATCTGATAACACAGAAATCCAAAGATCTCTAGAAGATCAAATTAGGAAAATAACTTTAGAAATAATAGAGGACTTTCGAAAAGAATTTAGAGAGAGTCAAAAAGAGATAAAGGATGCAATTAATGAAGTAAAGGCCTCAATCCAAAGTATAAACAACAGATTAGACCACATGGAGAATAGAATCTCGCTCCTTGAAGATGATCATTCTAAAAATGAACGCATAGTTTCTAATTTAGAAAAAAAAACCCGACAGCAGGAATCTGACATTGAAGAAATATGGGCCCATTTCAAGAGAGCTAACCTAAGAATAATTGGAATAGAGGAGGGAAAAGAAGGTGAAACCAAAGGGATCAACAATCTCTTCAAGGAAGTAATAGCAGAAAATTTTCCAAACATAGAGCAAGAGGTCGATACACAGATCCAGGAAACTTATAGAACTCCCTTTAGACAGGATCAGAGAAGAGGATCCCCACGCCACATAATTGTCAAAATGACTAATGTGGAAGCCAAGGAGAGAATCTTAAAGGCAACAAAAACAAAAGGCCACGTGACATACAGAGGCAAACCAATTAGAATCACTCCAGACTTCCCAAACCAAGTTATGAAAGCCAGAAGGGCTTGGAGTAACATATTCCAAACTCTGAAAGAAAACAACTTCCAGTCAAAAATTTCCTACCCAGCAAAACTATCCATCAAATTAGATGGGGAAATAAGAAGCTTCCATGACAAACAGCAACTGAAGGAATTTATGTCTTCAAAACCAGCGCTAGAGAAAATACTCAAGGAGATTAACTGCAAAGAGGAAATGGGTAATACACGCCAGAACCAAAGAAACAAGAATTCCCATCCAGCAGACAACTAAGCAAAGAAGAATAAACAGTATCTTAAACAGAAATAAGATCTTAACATGTTGGGAATTAAAAATTATCTCTCTATAATCACACTTAATGTAAACGGCCTCAACTCCCCAATAAAAAGACATAAAGTGGCAAAATGGATTAAAAGCCAGAATCCATCCATCTGCTGCTTACAAGAAACACACCTTACAAGTAAAGATAGGAACAAACTCAAGGTAAAGGGCTGGAGCAAGGTAATCCATGCTAATGGTACTCGAAGACAAGCAGGAGTAGCAACTATGATATCAGACAAGTTAGACTTCAAACCCAAACTTATTAGAAGAGACAAAGAAGGTCACATCTTACTGGTAAAAGGAATAGTCCAGCAAGAGGAAATAACAATAATCAACATCTATGCCCCAAACATAGGGGCAGCTACTTTCATAAATCAAACTCTTTGTGATATGAAGTCACACATAAATCCCAACACAATAATACTGGGAGACTTCAACACACCTCTCACAATACTAGACCGATCTTCCAGACAAAGGGTCAGTAAAGATGTCTCAGAACTAAAGAACACCATTAACCAAATGGACCTGTTGGACTCATATAGAATATTTCACCCAACTACAGCAGAGTTTACATTTTTCTCAGCTGCTCATGGAACCTTCTCCAAAATAGATCACATCCTGGGACACAAAATGAGCACTAGCAAATTTAAAAAATGTTACATACTTCCCTGTGTCATTTCAGACCATAATGGAATGAAACTAGAAATCAACTATAAGAAGACTCAGAGAAACAACATAAACATGTGGAGACTGAACACCACACTTCTGAATGAAGAATGGGTCATAGAAGATGTAAGAGGTGAAATCAAGAAATTTCTAGAAACAAATGAAAATAAAGAAACAACATATCAAAACCTCTGGGACACTTTGAAGGCAGTATTAAGAGGAAAATTTATAGCACTGAGTGCTCACATAAGAAAAACAGAAAATCTTCAAATAAATAGCCTTATGACACACCTCAAAGCCCTTGAAAAGCAGGAACAATTGAACCCCAAAGCCAGCAGAAGACGGGAAATTATTAAAATTAGAGCAGAAATTAACGAAATAGAGAATAAAAAAACAATACAGAAAATCAACAAAACTAAAAGCTGGTTTCTTGAAAAAATTAACAAGATTGATAAACCATTAGCCAACCTAACTAAAAAAAAGAGAGAATCAACCCAAATTATGAAGATAAGGGATGAAAAAGGAGACATTACTACTGACAGCGTAGAAATCCAGAGGATTATCAGAAACTACTTTGAAAAACTATACTCCAACAAAATGGAAAACCTGGAGGAAATCGACAACTTCCTAGATAAATACAACCTTCCTAAACTGAGTCAAGAAGATATAGAACACTTAAACCAACCAATAACAATTAAAGAGATTGAAACAGCAATAAAGAGCTTACCATCAAAGAAAAGCCCAGGACCAGATGGTTTCCCAAGTGAATTCTATAAAACCTTTATAGGAGAACTAATCCCAATACTACTCAAACTATTTCGGGAAATAGAAAAAACCGGGACTCTCCCAAATACATTCTATGAAGCCAACATCACACTAATACCCAAACCGAATAAAGACAGTTCAAGGAAGGAAAACTACAGGCCTATATCTCTGATGAACTTGGATGCAAAACTATTAAACAAAATACTAGCAACACGCATTCAAAACCACATCAAGAAAATCATTCACCATGACCAGGTAGGGTTCATCCCAGGGATGCAAGGCTGGTTCAATATACGAAAATCAATCCATGTAATTCATCATATAAACAGAATCAAAGACAAAAACCACATGATCATCTCAATAGATGCTGAAAAAGCATTTGATAAAATTCAACATCCATTTATGATAAAAACACTGCAGAGAATTGGAATAGAAGGAACATATCTCAACATTATTAAGGCAATCTACAATAAGCCCACTGCCAACATCATATTAAATGGGGAAAAACTTCAAGAATTCCCCCTAAAAACTGGAACGAGACAAGGATGTCCACTATCACCACTTCTCTTCAATATAGTACTAGAGACTCTAGCCAGAGCAATAAGGCAAGAAAAGGAAATCAAAGGAGTACAAATAGGAAAAGAAGAACTCAAGCTTTCACTATTTGCAGATGACATGATACTATACTTAGAAAACCCAACAAACTCAACCAAAAGGCTTATAGAACTGATCAACAAATTCAGCAAGGTATCTGGATACAAAATCAATCTTAAAAAATCAGAAGCTTTCCTGTACACCAACCATAAATCCACTGAAAAAGAAATTCAGAAAACACTTCCACTCAGGATCTCCCACAAAAAAATAAAATACCTAGGAATAAACTTGACCAAGGAGGTAAAAGATCTCTACAAAGAAAATTATAAAACACTGAAAAAAGAAATCGAAGAAGATCTTAGAAGATGGAAAGACCTTCCATGTTCATGGATTGGCAGAATAAATATTATTAAAATGGCCATACTCCCAAAACTGATCTACAGATTTAATGCAATGCCCATTAAACTACCAAGATCATTCCTCACAGACATAGAAAAATCAGTCCTTAAATTTATCTGGAATAACAAAAAGCCCAGAATAGCCAAGGTAGTTCTCAGCAACAAAAACCACGCAGGAGGAATCACAATACCTGACTTTAAACTATACTACAAAGCCATTGTAATAAAAACAGCATGGTACTGGCAAAAGAACAGATATATAGACCAATGGAGCAGAATAGAAGACCCAGAAACAAGTCCACACACTTTCAGCCAATTGATTTTTGACAAAGGGGCCAAAAACATACACTGGAAAAAAGATAGCCTCTTTAACAAATGGTGTTGGCAAAACTGGTTAACCATATGCAGAAAATTGGATGTTAATCCCACTTTTTCACCCTGTACAAAAGTCAACTCACGATGGATCAAAGACTTGGAAATTAAACCAGAGACTTTGAAGCTCCTTGAAGAGGGCATAGGTCCAACACTACAACACATAGGCACAGACAAACATTTCCTCAACAAGACCCCAAAGGCACAACAAATTAAAAGGAGAATCAATACATGGGATTGCATGAAACTGAAGAGCTTCTGTTCAGCAAAGGAAACTATCAAGAATCTCAATCGAGAGCCAACAGAATGGGAGAAGATTTTTGCCACCTACACCACTGATAGAGGACTAATATCTAGAATATACAGAGAACTCAAGAAACTCAACACTAAGAAAACAAAACATCCAATAACAAAATGGGCAAATGAACTAAATAGACACTTCACAAAAGAAGAAATTCAGATGGCCAATAAATGCATGAAAAAATGCTCAACATCACTGGCAATCAGAGAGATGCAAATCAAAACTACCCTGAGATTTCACCTAACTCCAACTAGAATGGCCATCATTCAAAACACAAACAACAACAGATGCTGGCGAGGATGTGGAGAAGTGGGAACTCTAAGACATTGTTGGTGGGATTGCAAATTAGTGCAACCACTTTGGAAAACAGTATGGAGAATCCTCAGAAGAATGGGAACAAATCTACCATTTGATCCAGCAATACCACTGTTGGGTATCTACCCAAAAGAAAAGAAACCAAACTATCAAACTAATGCATGTGTATCTATGTTCATAGCTGCACAATTCACCATAGCCAAACTATGGAACCAGCCAAGATGTCCATCAACAGATGAATGGATTACAAAACTGTGGGATATGTACACAATGGAATTTTACTCAGCCATCAAAAAAAACTCAATTACATCATTTTCAGGGAAATGGATGGAGCTGGAGGACATTATGCTAAGTGAGATTAGTCAGGCACAAAAAATAAGAAATCAGATGCTTTCCCTAATATGTGAGAGTTAGGGAGAAATGGGTCATAGGAGGAACTCTTGGAAGAGCATCAGTAACTTTTAACTCTGTTTACATTGTCTTTGGATATACAATATTTTTTTATTTTTTAAGGGAGTTTATTTACCCTTTTGTTGCCTGTGCCATTGAAATCATATCCAAGAAATCACTTCCAATTTCAATGTTGTGAGGTTTTATGACCCAGATTTTCTTCTAAAAGCTGATAGTATTAAGATTTATATTTAGGTCCTTTATCTATTTTGAGTTAATATTTGTATATGTGTTAGGTAAGGGTCCAATTTTATTATTTTTCATTTATTATTATTTTTCAACAATATTTAGTTAAAAGACTAGTATTTCCTCCACCAAAAGTTCATGGAAACCTTGTCAAAAATAACTTGACAATGTATGGAAGAATTTATCTCTAGGCTTTTATTTAGCTCCAATGGTTTATATATCTGCCTTTAGAACAGTACTACACTGTTTCAATTATTGTAGCTTTATATGGTTTGAAATCAGAAAATATACATCTTCTAGCTTTGTTCTTCTTTGAGACTTTTTTGGGTATCTAGAGCCCATATTCCATATCAGGATAGATTTTTTTTCTGAAAAATAAATAAATAAATGTATGATAGTTTCACCTAAAAAAAAGAAAAAGAAAAAAAATATTCTCTGGTAAGAAAGAAAGCAAAAAGAAATATTGAAATGTTATCTTTAAGTCATCAAAAGTTTGGTACCAGACAAATGAAACTGTTATGTGAGATTATCAATGTTAATATTGTATAAATTGCTATAATACTAGATGTCAACCACTAAGCCAAGCGTGGGAAGGAGGGATGGGGAGGGAATGGGGTGGGGATCGGGTAGGGGCTAACTGGGCGATGTGTGCATGTATGTCTACAAAAGTATCTTATTTATACCACTATGATGTATGAATACATTGCACCAATAAAAAATAAATTTAAAAAATAAAATAAAATAAAATAAAATAAAATAAAAAAAAAATAAAATCTAAAAAAAAAAAAAAAAAAAAAAAACAATATAGAGAAATAGCAGTCCTCTTTCACGGCGAATTTTTCCATAAGTTCCAGTGCATTTAGATAAGTTTTGTCTGCATCTCCAGTGTCCTGGCATCCATAACGGCTTTCTTACCACCTCTCCGATATTTTTCTTTATCTTTTTCTGTTCTGGGCCCGGTTTCTCCAGGGGTCTGGCGTGCTACTCGCAGTTCGGCCGGGACCCAGAGTCCCGCGATCTGGGCCCCAGCTGGGGTGCCCTGTGCTCGACCCCCGCCCAGAACCCAGCGTCTTACTGGGCCTTGTTTCTCCAGGGGTCTGGCGTGCTACTTGCAGTTAGGCCTGGGGCCCAGAGTCCCGCGACCCGGGCCCCATCTGGCGTGCCCAGCCCGCGACCCCCGCCCAGAACCCAGCGTCTTACTGGGTCCGGTTTCTCCAGGGGTCTGGCGTGCTACGCGCAGTTCGGCAGGGGCCCAGAGTACTGCGACCCGGGCCCCATTAGGCCTGCCCCGCCCGCGACCCCCGCCCAGAACCCAGCGTCTTACTGGGCCTGGTTTCTCCAGGGGTCTGGCGTGCTACGCGCAGTTCGGCCCGGGGCCCAGGGTCCCGCGACCCAGGCCCCGGCTTTTGTGCGCCGCGCGCGACCCCTGCCCAGAACCCAGCGTCTTACTTGGCCTGGTTTCTCCAGGGGTCTGGCGTGCTATGCGCAGTTCGGTCTGGGGCCCAGAGTCCCGCGACCCGGGCCCCATCTGGCGTGCCCAGCCCGCGACCCCCGCCCAGAACCCAGCGTCTTACTGGGTCTGGTTTCTCCAGGTGTCTGCTTGTTTTAAATTTAACCAAAAATAGTAATATGTCTGAAAATTGGAAGTAAATAGACTAAAGGAGCTAGGCATGGTGGCACACACCTATAATCTCTGTACTTGGGAGGCTGAGACAGGAGGATCACAGGTTTGAGGATGACACGTGGTAACTTAGCAAGACCCTTTTTCAAAATAAAAAACAGGCTGAGCATGATTACCCATGCCTGTGACCCCAGGACTTGGGAGGCTGAGACAGGGAGATCACAGGTTTGAGGCCAGCCTCAGAAACTCGCTAAGACCCTCCTCAGCTTACTAAAACCCATTTTAAAAATAAATAAAAAATGGGGAGGAGGGTGAAGGTGTAGCTCAGATAAATAATGCCCCTGGGCTTAATCTCCAGTTCTGATACAGGATTCCTGCTCTTACTGGACTCTTGATCCAGTGGATTTCGACTAAGTAGTCTAAGGACTAATAAAGGGTGTTGGAATATGAAAGTTTATTTGTATGCCAAAGAAAGAAAACAGATTAGCTCCCACACAAGGGAATCTCTCAAAGGAGCACCCACTGAGGTTTTTGGGAGGTGAGTTTCTATCCTTTCTCTGGCTCTCCATCTGCTCATTTGCAATTGGTCAGAATTGGGTCTTGGGAAAGCTGGGCGTGGTGCGACGCGCTTGTAATCTCAGCATTCGGGAGGCCGAAACAGGAGGATCGCGGTTCTCGGCCAGCCTCAGCTACTTAGGCTCTTTGCAACTCAGCGAAACCCTGTTTCAAAATAAAGAATTTAAAAAAATAAAATAGGGCTGGGGGTGTAGCTCGAAGGTAGAATGTCCCTAGGTTCCATCCCCAGTACTGAAGAAAAAAAAAAGAAGAAGTGGGTCTTGGGGGTCCAATGTCCTTTTCCCAGTTTCAGTCCTTAACTTGAATCATTAACTTGCGGGCTGGTGGGCCCTAATCGTCTGGAGCCACGTGTCTGCGCCGCCCCTCCCCACTTTGATCACACGTGGAACTCCCTTTCCCTGGCTGTGCTCAGAGTGCAGTGCTCAGGTGCAGCCCGCAGGAGGGGCTGGAGTTGTTTTGTTGCCATCGTCCTTGCCTGGTCATTGTTATCTTTCTATCTTATTAACCTTCCCTGTTTTTATTCCTTATACAGATGGTTTCTTTTAACCTTTCCTGTTCCTAAGTCCACTGCCCTGCCTCAGTACCATAAAATAAAAGAATTGGAGGTGTGACTCAGAGGTAGAATGCTCCTGGGTTCCATCTTCAGTACCACAAAAGAATAATAGTAATAATTAAAGGTACAGTGCTGGTACAACAATGCATCTCTGAAAACTAGGTGTGTGCCTCTCTGTATCTCTATATAGCACTGTTTCTACACAAAAGTATACATATCAGTGAACTAAGATAAGTAGTTATTCATTCTCCAACTGGTTGAGGGGGCAAGAGGAAGCACCGAGGCTGGAACACAAGGAGTATGTAAAGGAATCGATAAAATGTTATCTGTCTTACATGAGCTTATGGTATATGCCTGAACTTCCAAAGAACTTGTTATTCAGGGTAGTATGTAAAGTAATTTATGCCACAATTACTTCACTTTGCCCAAGCTGTGAGTTAACAGATAAGATTAAAAAAACAACAAAAACAAACAAACAAACAAACAAAAAAACAAGGTCTTGTTAGGTTGCTGAGAGTCTCGCTAACTTGCTGAGGTTGTCCTCGAACCTGCTATCCTGTCTCATCCTTCCAAATCCTGGGATACAGACATGTTCCACCACACCCGGCAGGTGTTAGTTCTGGTTCATTCTTAGGAGTTGACTTACTGTCTTTTAAGGTCTCTTTCAGTTCCAACATTCCACGATCCCGTGATTTTTAAAGACGACCTTGCAACATGTTAACTGGTTAAGATAAAACCGTCCAATCAGCAAATATTTATTGCCGTTCTTTATTGTGTGTACGGGCATCTAAGCAGATGATAAACTGTTCCGGTTTCACTTCCGTCTCCAAACATCAATTCCCTCTGTTCAAGCTGAAAGGAAAAAAAAAAAAAATTATGATTCGCTCACTAGCTGGTGACACAGACCAGGTGCCAGACACAGCCCGGATTGTTATGGAGCCCAAGCAAATCCCACACGGAAGTGGTCTTTGGACATTTCTTTCCCCGGAAATGTGCACTTGAAAAACAACGGCAGCATAATCAGCCTTTTTGTAAATCAACTCATAGACAGAGATAGAACCAAACGGTTGCTTTCAGCACAAAGAACGACAAACTCCTCCCTGGAAAGCAACTTGCACTCTTCCAGCGGCGGAAGTGGTACGGAACCAAGATGCAGAGGGCGCCGCTGCTCCGGCGGGCTCTTCTCCTGGACGGACCCGCCCGCCGGCGGGGTTGCCGTGGAGACCGGCCTGGCTATGTTGCTGCCGCGACCTGCGGAGGCGCGGCCTGTGCTGACGGTCTACCGAGCGGGCTCACCGGGACGACGCCAAGATGGTTAGTGACTCTGAACAGGGAAAGACAAGTTCGAGTAGGTCCTGGGAATGGAGATTAGATGTTCCCACACACTTTTGGGCAAAGTCTAAGTGTGTCAGCAGAGGGAGAGAGGGAGATCGTCTTTCCTCCTTGGTTCCCATGGGGGACGGGGAGGGATGCAATTGTAAACACCTGGATGGTTAGTGACCTCCTGCGCCTCTCCACTTCCCCACACCTGAGCTACAGGGGGATTGAAAGCGGAGCGAGGGGAGGCTGAGGTGCCAGAAGCTGCGTGAAAGCATCTTCTATGGATAAAGAAGTTGGGAGTGGCTGTTTGGTTCAGCTCAAGTAGAGAATGATGGCTCGTTTAGCAATATACAAGTTACACAAAGAGTTTGAATAGGCTACCGTCGGGGGTTATTAAGGTTTTGACTTGCAAATTGTGGCGCTGGCACTCTGCTTCAAACGGAACATCTTCAGTGGCATGGGACCATTCAGTTATCTTTGTTGTTTCTTTTACAGATGCTTTCAAGGGCCAAACCTGCTGTAGGTGGGGAACTACCGCACACTGACAAAAGAAAGAAGAAAGGTAGGAAGATTCCAAAACTAGAGGAGCTACTTTCACAAAGAGATTTCACTGGCGCTATTACTCTGTTGGAGGTAATGTCCAAAGAAATTTGCTTCTGGGTCTGGTGAATGTCAGATTATATAGTGCTCGGGTGAATTCTAGTTGCTATGCTGTTGAAACAGGTGGGTGCAGTATGGGACTTCTTCAAGGAAGTCCTTAGTAAATTTAGTCAGTCTCAGGTTCCAGATTCCTGATTAAAGGTGAACTAGAAACAACAACAACAACAACAACAAAAGCCCCTGTATTTCTTGTTTTTATACTTTTATTGGCATATTGTAATTATTACTATTTTTTTGGTGGTAGGAACTGAACCCAGGGGCTACACCCCCACCCCTCTTTCATTTTTTATTTTTCAAACAGGGTCTCATTAAGTTGCAAAAGGTCTCACTAAGTTGCTGAGGCTGGCTGCAAACTTGAGATCCTCCTGTCTCAGCCTCACGGGGATTATAAGTGTGGGCCACCACACCTGGCTGGTGTATTGTAATTACATATTATAGTGAGGCTCAAAGTCATATAAACAAACAGCACACAGATCTTGAGCTCACTCCCCACCCATCCCTGTACATAACACTCATACTGGTACTGATACTCTCTTACAATGGCATAGCATAATTCAAACTGTTTTTTTCATTAGCAGAACCATATTTCTTGAGGACCACTTTGATGATGTGTAGTCCCACAGATGGTGAATCCAACCTAAAGATATTAAGTGACATTTAATCGTATGTCATTTCACACACTGCTTAACTCTTAATTTACGATTTTTATTTTTTATTCTGTTACAAAATTTGAGTCAAATGAAATAATACTATCATGCTTTTTTAATATTTACAGTACTGGGGATTGAACGTAGGGGCATTCTACCTCTGGGCAATATCCACAGCCCTATTTTTTATTCTGTATTTTGAAACAGGGCATCACTGAGTTGCAAAGGGCCTCACTGAGTTGCAAAGGGTGCTTGGGAGGCTGAGACAGGAGGATGGCACGGGTTCGAAGCCAGCCTCAGCTACTTAGTGAGGCTTTCAGCAACTTAGTGAGACCCTGTTTCCAAATAAAATATAAAAAAAAAGGTCTGGGAGTATAGCCTGGAGGTAGAAAGCTTCTGGGTTCCACCCCCAGTACCACACCCCCCCAAAAAAAACCCAAGTGTGCACCACCACGCCTGGCTGAACTTTTCTTTTATTGGTTGAGGAATTCATAAACTTTGTTCACAGTGGACATACAGGAGGCCAGTCTTCTGTACATCCTTAACTCTTATACTCCTGGGAAGCCAGCTTGTTCAAGGGTAGCAATGATTTAACGGTCTGTCCTCGGTGAAGGGTGCAACCTATTAATATAGGTATGTGCTAATGGGATGGGGTGGAAGTATGAACCCGAATGCACCTGAGTATGGAGGGTGGGAATATGGGTTTTGGACGCAGACAGTATTTTAAGTCTCTGTCCATGCGTGTACTGGCTACGTGACCTGACATTCATTACTTAATTCATTTAGACTTTTGGTTATTTGGCTTTAAATACTTCACATTAATTCTTTTGTTCCTTAAATATTAGCCAAAATTGTTAGATGACTCCAATATTTTCAATAAGATGTCACTAACCATAGAAAATGTGAAATATTTCCAAATTAAAATTCTGTGCCAGTTAGAAGGTAATTGTGCTGAGTTCTGTAGGTAGAGGATAAACTGCATATTGTCCCGCTTATATTACTTAACTTCTTATCATTCGTCAGTAACTTAACATCGCATTTTTTAAACAGAGTTTACTATTCAAAATTTTCATGTTTTTTTTTCCAATGAATTTTAAATCTGAAGTTCAAACGTCATGTTGGGGAACAAGAAGAGGATACTAATTTGTGGATTGGATACTGTGCTTTTCACTTGGGGGACTACAAGAGAGCTCTGGAGGTTAGTAAAAAAATGTAACAGGAATATGTTTAAAACATGATTAAACTTGTATTAATAATAACATACTCATGGCTACATCCATACAATGGAGAAGGAAACAAAGTAAAAACCACTCTATTTACCTTCCCCTTTCTACTTCTTTATTAACTGAAGCAACCACTGGTGTTTCTTAAGTGTAAAACTCTGGAATTTTCCATATATATATATATAGATATAGATATACATATATATATGTTAACATATGAGTATGTATCTTGTTTACTTTTTACTTTTACATGTAATGTGATTGTACATTATATTATTAGGATTAGTGTGGTATTGAACCTAGGACCGTACATGTACTAGGCCAGTACTCTACCCATGAGCTGTCAGGATTCTACCCCTGAGCTGTCCGTACTCTACCCCTGAGCTGTCCGTACTCTACCCCTGAGCTGTCCGTACTCTACCCCTGAGCTGTCCGTACTCTACCCCTGAGCTGTCAGTACTCTACCCCTGAGCTGTCCGTACTCTACCCCTGAGCTGTCAGTACTCTACTCTACCCCTGAGCTGTCAGGACTCTACCCCTGGGCTATCAGGACTCTACTCTACCCTGAGCTGTCAGGATTCTACCCCCGAGCTGTCAGGACTCTACCCCTGAGCTGTCAGTACTCTACCCCTGAGCTGTACTCCTGGCCTAAACTGAGTTTTTTTGTTGTTTTTTGTTTTTTCTGAACTGGGGGTTGAACCCAGGAGCATTCTCCCTCCAATCTATACCCCAGCCCTATTTTTTATTCCTTTTTTGAACCTGCAATCTACCTGTTTCAGCTTCCCAAGTACTGGGATTACAGGCGTACATCGCCACACCTGGCTGTCCCCCAGTCCTTTTTTCTTTTTTCTTTTTGAAATGGTCTCAATCAGGAGTGATAGTACATACCTGTAGTCCTAGTACTGGGGAGGCTAATACAGGAGGATCACAGGTTGGAGGACAGCCTCAGCAAGTAGTCAGACTCTCATTAACCCAGCAGGGCCCTATTTAAAAATAAAATAAAATAAGCCAGGCGTGGTGGCACACGCTTGTAATCCCCACGCTTGAGAGGCAGAGACAGGAGGATCGCGCAGGTTCGAAGCCAGCCGCGCGCGCTGGCTTAAGAGACCCTGTTTCCAAATAAAAATGTAAAAATAGGTCTGGGAGTGTAGCCCGGAGGTAGAAAGGCTTCCAGGAACCCAGTACCACAAATAAATAAATAAATAAATAAAATAAATAAATAAATAAATAAAATATGACTAGAAGTAGGAGTGTAGCCCAGAGGTAGAATGCCCTTGAGTTCAATCCCAGCATCACAAGAAAGAAAGAATGAATGAATGAATGAATGAATGAATGAATGAGGAAGGGACGAAGGGAGGGAGGGAAGGAAGGAATCACTAACTTGCAGAAGGCTTCACTAACTTGTTGAGGTAGGCCTCAAACCTGTAGTCTTCCATTTCAGCCTCCCAAATACTGGGATTACAGACATGTGCCACCACACCCAGCTAAAAAACCTATCTTTTCGTGTATGTGTGTGTGGTACTGTAGATTGAACCCAGGTACTTTCTACTTCTGAGCTATACCCTAGCCCCCCCCTTTTTTTTTAAATAGGATCTCACTGAGTTTTTGAGGCTGACATTGAACCTGCAATCCTTCTGTCTCAGCCTCCCAAGTACTGGGATTATAGGCATGTTCCACCACACCTGACTAAACTACCTTTTTTGTGGGGGCAGACCTGGGGCTTGAATCCATGGGCAGTTTACTTCTAAGCTATACCCCACCCTACTTTTTATTCTTTTTTTTTTTTTTTTTTTGTACTGGGAATGGAAATCAGGGGCTTTCTACCTCCAGGCCACACCCTCAGACCTATTTTACATTTTATTTGGAAACAGGGTCTCACTAAGCTGCTGAGAGCCTAAGTAGCTGAGGCTGGCTTCGAACCTGCATGGTCCTCCTGTCTCAGCCTCCCAGGTACTGGGATTACAAGCGTGCACCACCATGCCTGGCTTATTCTTTCTTTTGAAACAGGGTCTAACCAAGTTGTGGAGGGCCTCAAGTAGCTAAGGCTGGCTGTGAACCTGCAATCCTCTTGTCTCAGCCTCCCAAGTACTGGAATTACAAGTATGTACCACCATGCTTGGCTTACAACTACCTTTTTTTTTTTTTTTTTGGTGGTACTGGGGGTGGAACCCAGAGGCTTTCTACCTCTGGGCTATACTCCCAGACCTTTTTTTTTAATATTTTATTTGGAAACAGGGTCTCACTAAGTTGCTGAGAGCCTCACTAAGTAGCTGAGGCTGGCTTCGAACCTGTGCGATCCTCCTGTCTCAGCCTCCCAAGCGCGGGGATTACAAGCGTGTGCCACCACGCCTGGCTACAACTACCTTTTTTAATGTAAAGGAAAATCGACAAAAATTACCAAAGGCAAGAAACAAGTAGAATGAAATAAAATTAGAACATATTAAATTATCATTTTATAAGTTAACTGAACCTGTGTATTTATTTTGTATATCTTTTTAAGGTAGCAAAAATAAAATATTTCATTTTTACAGTTTATTAGTCCATATCAATTTTTAAAATGAGGGAAAAAACCAAGGGTGAGATTCAGTGGGCAATAGTCTTGCATGGGTAGAATTGAGTTTTATCCTTAGCATTTAACCTTTTCAGATACAGAATATTTGAGGACCATATAAGACTCCCTAAGTGTGAAGTTGACCTATCTCAGTAAAATCCTACACTGCTAAGAAGAATGACCTATCGTTTGGCAATGTTTATTGCCAAAATCAGATCACCATTTAATATATATTTCAGGAATATGAAAATGCGACAAAGGAGGAAAATTGCAATCCTGAAGTCTGGGTGAACCTCGCCTGCACCTACTTTTTCCTTGGGATGTATAAACAAGCAGAAGCAGCTGGATTTAAAGGTAAAACGGGCTGGGGTTTGTTGTTAATGTTGTTTATTTCTAGTACTGGGAATTAAACCCCTTTGCATTCTACCTCTGAGCTATACCCCCTGCCTTATTTGATTTTTTATTTTGAAACATGGTCTCACTAAGTTGCAGAGGGCCTGGAAAGTTGCTGGGCTGGCCTTCACCTCCTGTCATAGTCTCCTCAGTGCCAGGATGATAGGTGTGCGTCACCACGTCAGGCCGGATGGGCTGAGTTCATACCTGAAACTCTTCACTCACAGGAAGAGTCGTTTTGCAGATTATAAACATTTTTTTGTTCCTCTTTTTAGTGTTGTGTGTGTGTGGTACTCAGGATGGAATCCAGGGCCCTTCTGCCTCTGGGCTGCACCCCTAAACCTGCTTTATATTTTTAGTTGGAGACGAAGTCTCTCCAAGTTGCTGAGAGCCTCACTAAGTCTTAGCTGAGGCCTGTGATCCTCCTGTCTCAGCCTCCCAAGTACTGGGGTTTCAAGCATCCACCAACACACCCAGCCTTTCGTTCCTTTTTTATTGAAGAAAAAAACCTGACTGACATTAGAAAGCTAAAAAATGCTGTTACTCTTAAAAGAATATTTGATTTAAAGCCAGGTGTGGTGGTGCATGCTTGTAATCCCAGGATTTGGGAGGCTGAAACAAGAGGATCTCAGCTCAAGGACAGCTTCAACTACTTAGTGAGGCCTTCTGCAACTCAGTGAGACCCTGTTTCAAAATAAAGAATAAAAAATAGGGCTGGGAGTGTAGCTCAGAGGTAGAATGCCCCTGGGTTCCATCTCTAGTATTGAAAAAAAAAAAAAAAAGGAAAATATTTGATTTGAACTGGGTGCAGGGGTACATGCCTATAATAGCAGCTACGCAGGAGACTGAGACAGGAAGATTGAAGCTCAAGACCAGCCTGGGCAATTTAGCAAGACTCTGTTTTGAAACAACAAAACAAACAAAAAAGGAAACAGGACTGGGGGTAGCTGGGCGGTAGAGCACTTGCCTAGCATGTGTGAGGTTCTGGGCTCCATCCCCAGTACCACGGAGGAAAAAAATACTGCATCTGATCTGAGATTAAAGAGAGTTAATTCCCCCCATTCTTCCTGCAGTACTCCCGCCCCCGCCCGAGCAGCTCTAGCTAGAAAGCACAAGGACTGGAGAAGGGCAGGGCTCTCGCAGCCATCACGGAGGACAGCGCGCGCTGGTGCGCGGTCTGCAGGCGTTCTCGCTCAAGCTCCTGTGCTGTGGGCTTCAGAGTTGCTTTTCCAGTCTCAGAAGGAGAAACTCAGTAATTTCACTTTGAAGAATCCAGACCCCTTCCCTGTGTTTTTTTATTTGGCATGACAGTTATCTCAGAATTACATTCAAATTTACAAATAAAAATAAGGGAAAAGAGAAACATGGGAGAGAAGAATAAGGCTGATTAGAGTTTAGATCAAGTTAAAGGCAAGGACACGTAGAGGGCATGAGGGGAAGGGGTGTGTTAGGAAAGCATGTGTCCAAGGATAGAATACATACACACAAACGTGAACATGTACATATGAAATATAGTAACATATACATGTATACATACATAAATGTCTTCATGGAAAATGGGGAACTTGAAACCTTTCTTGATTTGTATCCAAATTGTTTCATATATACCAGGGTCTTTTTTCTTAATTTAGTCCTAAGGTCCTTTATCTGATGTCTATAGACTTTATCTGAGCCTAGAAGAGTGTTAGATACTTTAAAAGTGATCAGGTAACTATCTTCATATAGATAGATAGATAGATAGATAGATAGATAGATAGATAGATAGATAGATAGATGAATAGATAGATACTATTAAAGTATGAATTTTTTGTACAAACGATATTTGGAACTTGAAAGGTATTCACTTTCTTGTTTGGCTGCATTATTATGCTAGAAGACCTAAGAAATAAAGACTAGGTTAGTATCTAGGAATATGTGGCATTTTAATTGTGGAAAAGGAGATTTCAGAAAGAACTGAGAAAAAACACTGTAAGGAACATCTGCATGAGAGTGTGCCGAGCGCCCAGTCTCCTGCCCGTGCGATTCAGTCAGTGAACGGCACAGGGCGCTCTAACTGGGTGTATGGCACATGGGGTGTGGTGCCGTTTGACACCGTAATAGAATCAGCTAGATTCTCGTGGTGGGGAAGAACAGGCTCTTAGAACATTTATCTTATGTAATTTTACTTTATTTTTTTGGTGGTACTGGGGGTGGAACCCAGAAGCTTTCTACCTCTGGGCTATACTCCTAGACCTATTTTATATTTTATTTGGAAACAGGGTCTAAGTTGCTGAGAGCCTCACTAAGTAGCTGAGGCTGGCTTCGAACCTGTGCGATCCTCCTGTCTCAGCCTCCCAAGCCCGGGGATTACAAACTGCGCCACCATGCCCGGCTTCTGTGGTTTTTTTTTTTTAGGGGACTATAAGGTTTATCTAGGGAAGTGGGGTATAGTTTAAAGAAGGCAGTAATAAAGGGTTACATTGTAGAGAAAGCATCTGGAATGGTCCATGTCCTGGAGTAGAAACTGGCTCCCTTCTGGATTCTTATGTTGCTCCTACTACAGGTAAAGACCAGTCATGAAAAATATTTACTACAGCAGAAGTGTGTCAGGGTGAGATCGATGAGAATTCAGGGGGAGTCACGTACTTATCATTTTATTCAAGCCAGAGACTAGGTGCCATAGACTGTTGAGTCTTTAATAAACAGCTTGGATCTTTTTTCAGCTCCCAAAAGCCGACTTCAAAACCGCCTGCTCTTCCATTTGGCTCACAAGGTATGTATGTTTTCATTTCTAGTGTTTTGTTTTAACAATGTGTTTTCTAGCCAGGCATGGTGCACATTTGTAATCCCAGTACGTGGGAGGCTGAGACTAGGGTTGTAGGTTCACGGCCGGCCTCAGCAACTTAGTGAAGCCCTCTGCAACTTAGTGAGACCCTGTTTCAAAATCAAGAATACAAAATAGGGCCTGGGGTTTAGCTTGGAGGTAGAATGCCCCTGGGTTCCATCTTCAGTACTGCAAAACAAAGCAAAACAAAAACCCAGTATGTTTTCCTACTTTCTTCTTGTTAACAATAGTGAAAGGTAGTTAATTAAATTCCTGTTAATGGTATTTCTAGGACAAGTAGAATTTTATAGGATTTCTTTCCCTGTCAGTGTTCTTTACCTAACTCTAATTTATTCAGAGATGTTAAATTTTAGTTCTCCTTAAACAGTAGTCATCTAAGAAGGTTAGCTTGAGTCAAGTATCTTTAGGAAACAAATTTAAATACACGTTGTTCTGACTCTTGGAAATAAATACAAACTTCAGAATTGCCTTATGGCAATAATTTTGATCATCATAAGATGATATTTTAAATAATAGTTTTATAAATTATTAAAGTTACATTTAGTCAGGCATGATGGCACACATCAGTACTCTCAATACTTGGAAAACTGAGATATGAGGATCACAGGTTTGAAGCCAGCCTCCACAATTTAGTGAGGCTCTCAACAACTTAGAGAGACCCTGTTTCCCAGTAAAAAACAAAATATGGCTGGGAGTTTAGCTTAGAGGTAGAATGCTGCTGGGTTCAATCTCCAGCACCAAAAACAAAAACAAAAAACAAAGTTAGAAACATTTGCTGTATCAAAAAAATATATATATAAATAAGGGAAAAAGCAAATGAAATAATATCTACTATTGTAAAATAACTACCTTTTAGTGGGGTGTGGTGGGACATGCCTGTAATCCTAGTACTTAGGAGGCTGGGACAGGAGGACCGCAGGTGGGAGGACAGCCTCAACAAGTAGGTGCATCAACTCATGAATAAATATCAAGATATTTATTTTTTCTCTATTCATTCTTCAGTACTCGAGATTGAACCCTGAGGCATTTTACCTCCAAGCTACAACTGTAGCCTGATTTTATTTCTTATTTGGAAACAGGATCTCACTATGTTGCTGAGAACCTTGTGAAGTTGCGGAGCCTGGCTTTGAACCTGCGATCCTTCTGTTTCAGCCTCCCAAGTACTGTGATTACAAGCGTGTGCCACCATGCCTGGCTTACGGTTTTTTAATGGCTTTATAGCATTCTATCACACGAATCATATGTGCCATAATTTATTTACATCCTACTTATTTTGTTTTTAGTATGTTTCTAATTGTGTGTGTGTGTGTGTGTGTGTGTGTGTGTGTGTGTGTGTGTGTGTTGTGTGTGTGTTAATGGGGATGGAACCCAGGGGCATTCTACCTCCGAGCTACACCCCCAGCCCTACTTCTTATTCTTTATTTCGAAACCAGGTCTCACTGAGTTGCAGAAGGCCTCACTAAGTAGTACCTGAGGCTGGCTGCAAACCATGATCCTCCTGTCTCAGCCTCCCAAATGCTGGGATTACAAGCATGTGCTATCACACCCTGCTTACTTATAATTTTTAATTATGAAAATTTTATTCTGAACATCCTAGAAATGGACTTACTGAATTAGTGGGTATGAATAAGTTTTAATTCTTTTTATTATTAATATTGCTAATGGTTAGATACCAAGTTTACCAAATCACTATCAGGCAGTATACAAAAATAATTATTTTTGATGCCTTTAAAAACATTGCACCATAATTATCTTTTTGTTTCTTTTTCTTTTTAGTAGTTCTAAAAAGAATTTTTTTTAAAAATTGTCAATTTTTACTTTACATGTTTTTATACTCTATCATTAAGTGCACATAAATTTATTTATTTATTTATTTTTTGTGGTACTGGGGGTGGAACCCAGAGGCTTTCTACCTCTGGGCTATACTCCCAGACCTATTTTTGGAAACAGGGTCTCACTGAGTTGCTGAGAGCCTCACTAAGTAGCTGAGGCTGGCTTCGAACCTGTGTGATCCTCCTGTCTCTGCCTCCCAAGTACGGGGATTACAAGTGTGCGCCACCACGCCCGGCTAGGTGCACATAAATTTAGAAATTTATGTCTAATAGATCAAAACATTATCATGAAATGTTTTTTTCTCTAAAAATTATTCTCTGTCATATGTATATAACTACACAGATTGATTACCATTTGACTATCTCTCGCTCTTCTTCTTTTTTTTTTTTTTTTTTTGGGGATGGAACCCAGGGGCATTCTACCTCTGAGCTACACCCTCAGCCTTATTTTTTATTTATTTTTTTTATTTTGAAACAGGGTCTCACTGAGTTGCAAAGAACCTCACTAAGTAGCTGAGGCTTTTGCAAACCATAATCCTCTTGTCTCAGCCTCCCAATGCGCCACCACGCCCGGCCTGCTGTATCTCTTATTCTTTTACTTTCTCCCTTTCTGTGTGACTTGGAGGCTTTTTTCATTCCAAGGCTCTGTCTCCACAGGCTAAAATGACACAGAAAGATACAGGAAAAGGCCCAGAGCCTGAGGACAGCAGGGAGAGACTGGAGGCACAGAGACCAGAGGCAGAGTGCAGACTTGTTGAATAGGTGCTGATTTCTCTAACTGTGGACCAATGTGAATCCTTACATGTCTTTTCCTCTCTTGCAATTTTAGTTTAATGATGAGAAGAAATTGATGAACTTTCATCAGAATCTTCAGGATATCACAGAAGACCAGCTCAGCTTGGCCTCAATCCACTATATGCGATCTCATTACCAAGAAGCTATTGATATATATAAGCGAATACTGCTAGACAACAGGTCTGTGCCCTTTAGGCCCACTCAGAATCTCAGTTTGTTTTTTTTTTTAAACTGGTTTGGGTGAGGATCTGATGTTCTTTGGATATGGTAGTGTGTTTAAATCAGTTTAGTTGATAATCTCGTGAAATAAACAACTCCTTAGAAACTGTTTTTATCAGGCTTTCTATACCTTTTTCATTATCACCCTTCTAAGGCACATTTTTTGACATTATTTCTCCCAGTTGCCCTCCCATATATTTTAATATACTGATATATGTATGTATGTGACAATATATTCGCCATATGTATATCAGTGCTTTACACATAAAATGTGTATGATTTTTTTTCATTCCTCCTTAAAAACCAATTTTTGCCCCTTTTGTAGTGATACTACCCCTGTTGAAAATACATAACCTAGATATATCAATTTCAGAGATATAGTTACATTGTTATTAACTGGCTGACAAAAATCAGAAGCAAACCATTTTGAAAGCCAGGCAATGGCGCACGCTTGTCATCCCAGCATTTGGAAGGCTGAGTCAGGAGGATCGTGGTCAACAGCCAGCCTCAGCTACTTACTGAGGCCCTCGGCAACTCAGTGAGACCCTATTTCAAAATAAAGAATAAAAGCCGGGTGTGGTAGCGCAAACTTGTAATCCCCGGGCTTGGGAGGCGGAGACAGGAGGATCCTGCAGGTTCGAAGCCAGCCATGCTGGCTTAAGAGACCCTGTTTCTAAATTAAAAAGTATAAAAATAGGTCTGGGAGTGTAGCCCGGAGGTAGAAGGGGTTCAGGAATCCCAGTACCACAAAGAAAGAAAGAAAGAAAGAAAGAGAGAGAGAGAGAGAGAGAGAGAGAGAGAGAGAGAGAGAGAGAGAAAGAAAGAAAGATTGGGACTGTGAGTATAGCTTGGAGATAGTATCCCCCTGGGTTCCATCCCTTGTATTTAATAATTAATAATAATAATAATAATAATAATAATAATAATAACCAGTTTGAAGAAATAACATTCCAACTTTCTCACTCAATACTTAGCTTCTTCCCATTCCCAAAATGTGCTCTCCATCTCCTTCTCCTCTCCCCTCTTAGGCATCGTCGGTAGTCTCCCGCCTGTTGTCAGGCCTCGTCTGTCCTCTATGGTGTGTGCTTGTTTGCTTTTATGCTCAGTTGTAATTTTTGGTGTGAATGGCATGAACTTTTTTTTTTTTTTTCGGTACTGAGGATTGAGCCCAGGGGCATTCTACCTTCTAACTACACACCCCGAGCCAAATTTTTTATTCTTTGTTTTGAAACAGGGTCTCACTAAGTTGCAGAGGGCCTCACTAAGTATCTGAGGCTGGCCACGAACTAAGGCCCTCCTGTCTCAGCCTCCTCAGTACTGTATCACAAGCGTGTGTCACCACACCCAGGTGAACACGAGTTTTTACCTTGCTTCTCTAGTTGTCATCTTTTACTCTCTATCAAGATGCAGAAATATTACAGTGCCAAAGAAGAACACTTGCATGGATTGTATCTTGCCTTCTTTCATCTTTAACCTGTCCTCTGAGCCTCACTGTACATTTGAACTTTGTGGTTTGACAATTCTGTGATGTATACTTAATCTGTCACCCCTTAATCCTTCCCTCTACTAGGGAATACCTCGCCCTCAATGTTTACGTGGCCCTCTGCTACTACAAACTGGACTACTACGATGTGTCTCAAGAGGTTCTGGCCGTTTACCTTCAGCAAATTCCGGATAGCACCATCGCACTCAATCTTAAGGCCTGTAACCACTTTCGCCTTTACAATGGCAAAGCAGCTGAGGTAGTGATGGAAATAGATTTCTAAGTGACAACTTTAGTTTGAATTGCTTTATGCTTTCCAAGTTATTCGTTAATCTCTATGATTTGTAACTCTTGTTTATTAGCCATTGGTCATTGTCAGTGTGATTCTTTAAGAACAATATATATATATTTGACTTCTGAATCTGAGTTATGTCTAATATATGATAGATAATTTGACCTAGATGCCTTATGTTAACATAAGTATGTCTAAAACCAAATGCTTGAGCTTCTTCCTCTAAAATTTGTTGGTGGCTCTGTGCTTGAATGTCACCAGCAAATAGCCAGTGAACCACACCAGAAACCTGGGATGACCAGCTCGTTTCCCCACCGTTGGGATTTGCTGAACATGCACTCTCGTATGCCAGACCTTCAGTACAGCACTCTCTCTGCTAGAATGGCACCCTTCCTTCTTTGCATGGCACACTTCAACTCTGTCAGGAAAGACTACCAACCAAAGGTTCTAATTTTATACACTCAACAAAGCTCCCAGGGCCAAAAACGATTTCTATGCTTTCTTACTTCTGTGGATTCAATATGAATTTTAGAGCCAGCTTATCAATTTTTTCAAAGAACTGTGCTAGGATTCTGATAGGGATTGCAATGAATCTATAGATTAATTTGCAGATTATTGCTATCTTAATGATAGTAAATTTTCCAGTTTATGAACATGGGATATTTTCCTGTTTATTTTGGTGTTCTTTAATTTCCTTCTTTCTCTTTTTCTTTCTTTCTCTTTTTCTTTCTTTGTCTGTCTGTCTTTCTTTCTTTCTTTCTTCCTTTCTTTCTTTCTTTCTTTCTTTCCTTCTTTCTTTCTTTTTTTGCGATACTTGGGATGGATCCCAGGGACATTTTACCCCCATGCTCCCCCACAGCCCTATTTTTATTTTTATTTATTTATTTTTTTGGTGGTACTGGAGTTCCTGGAAACCCTTCTACCTCCAGGCTACACTCCCAGACCTATTTTTTATATTTTTATTTGGAAACAGGGTCTCTTAAACCAGCAAGGCTGGCTTCGAACCTGCATGATCCTCCTGTTTCCGCCTCCCAAGTGTGGGGATTACAAGCGTGCGCCACCACACCTGGCCTTATTCTTTATTTTTTTTTTATTTATTTTTTTTTTTGGTGGTACCGGGGTTCCTGGAAGCCCTTCTTCCTCCGGGCTACACTCCCAGACCTATTTTATATTTTTGAAACAGGGTCTCTTACGCCAGCACGGCTGGCTTCGAACCTGCGCGATCCTCCTGTCTCCGCCTCCCAAGCGCGGGGATTACAAGCGTGCGCCACCACGCCCGGCTCTCTTATTCTTTATTTTGAAACAGGGTCTCACTGAGTTGCAAAGGGCCTCACTGAGTAGTAGCTTAGGCTGTCCTCCAACCACGATCCTGTCTCAGCCTCCCAAATGCTGGGAATACAAGCGTGTGCCACCACACTCGGCTTGGTGATCTTTAACTTCTTTTGACAATATTTTGCAGTTTTTAAGAGACAAATTTCGCCTTTTTGGTACATTTGTCACTAAGTATTTTTGATACTATTGTAAATAAATTTTTAAAATTTCATTTTCAAATTGTTCATTGCATATGAATAAAAATACATGGATTTTTATATAATCTTTTATCCTATAATCTTGTTGAAATAACTTATTAGCTTGTTTGTGGATTCTTTGGGATTTCTTCTATTTAGGAACATGTTGACCGTGAATAGGAATAGTTTTATTATTACCTTTTCAATTCTGATGCTTATTATTTCTTTCTCTTGCCTAATTTCAGTAGATTCAATTTTTATACTTTTTTGTCCTAATAACTTGTATATGTGTGTGCGTACATGTGTGCATGTGCATGTATGTGTAGCACTGGGGGTTGAACAGTGCCAGGGATATTCTACCTTTGAGCTACACTCTGAGCTCTATTTTATTTTTTCAATTTGAAATAGGGTCTCATTAAGTTGCAGAAGGTCTTGCTAAGATATTGTTAGAACCTGTGATCCTCCTTTAAAGTACTGGAACCTAAAACCTTTTTACTTTCTTGTCTCTTTGCTTAAGAAAGTGTTTTACCTATTTCTCTAATTTTTTAGTTGTTTTCAGTAGGAATATTGGCTTAAATAGTCCAATGGCCATCAAAGTGTGATCTGGGTCGCTGAGGGTCTAGGGTCTCTGAGGCCCTCAGGGACCTGTGAGGCAGGGCTGGGGTTGGGGTGAGGCAGGCAAGCTGCCCAGGCATAGAGTTTAATCACCAGCACTCACCCCTCTTGCACAAAGTGAGCACCTCCTTCAGTTCTATTCCCAGGCACTCATGCATCCCACCCTTAGTTCCTGCTGGCCCTGCCAATTTATTTGTCATCTGGTAAACCAGACATTACAGATATGTGTGGAAAAAAAGAAAACAAAGCTACTCTTCTGATTAAATTTTTGTCAGTAAATACAGTTTTGTTAAAAAAATATTAGCCAGAGCCAGGCATGGTGGCACACGCTTGTAATCCCAGCATTTGGGAGGCTAAGACCAGGGAATCGTGGTTCGCAGACAGCCTCAGCTACTTAGTGAGGCCCTCTGCAACTCAGTGAGACCCTGTTTCAAAATAAAGAATAAAAAATATGGCAGGGGGCGTAGCTCGGAGGTCGAATGCCTCTAGATTCCATCCCCAGACCTGCAAAAAAAAAAAAAAAAAAAAAAAAAAAAAAAAAAAAAATAGCTAGGGATGGTAGTCCAGAACTGTAATCCCAGTACTAGGGAGGCTGAGACGGGAGCATTGCAGGTTTGAGGAGCTTGGCACCTTTGGCACAAAGGAAAGACTGCCTCTAGGAGCCTTCAAACTTCCATGCACTCATTTTCAAAGTACAAGGCTCAAGACACTCGGTTTCTATAAGCCTCAGTTGTTCTCATCTTCACAGTGTGGATACTCACAGTTACACTGACTCAGAGTCACGAGGGGCCAGTGAAGAGCACGGCAGATTCTTTGTAAACTGGGAATCCTTGTATGCATATGTGGCAACAACTATACACTTATATTTCATAAGTCTTTCCTTTTTGCATTTCAGGCAGAACTTAAAAGCTTGATGGACAACGCTTCTTCATCCTTTGAATTTGCTAAAGAACTCATCAAGCACAATCTGGTGAATAACGGTTTCCCGTCTTGACTGACTTCGGTCCTACTCTACTTTGGTACATCACAGCAATTAGAAAGATGAATGAAAGGAGATGCCCTGCAAATATTGCTCCCCTCCAAAGGAGAGAAAATGAGCTTATAAAATCAGCCTCTTCCTTAGGGAAATCCTTAGTGGGAGGGCAGGAGGATATGTCACATCTGGAAGGAAGGGCAAGGCAGGGTAGATCAAGTGTTTGGTTTTGGTCAAGACAAACATAGATCCTTATGGGTTAAAAAAAAGTGGAGAACATTTTATGGTCCTGGAAGAATGCTGAGATTTCAAAGGTTCATTCTAGTGCAGAACATGGAACGTGAACAAGAGTAGCACATGTGCATGATTGCACACACGTCGATTTTTCTGAAACAGTAAGTTTGCACTGGAGGTTAGTGGAAAGTAAAGTTGGATAGGGGTGGTTAGGTTAGGGCTTTAAGGCTAGATTATGGTGGTCATTGCTATATATATATATATATATATATATATATATATATATATATATATATATATATATATATATATATATATACCTACCCAGATTAAATTGCACTGTGGACCGTGCAGGGTAATGAGCTGCAGAGCAGAGCACTTGGTTTCAACTCAGGCGCCTGAGAACATTGGGCAAATCATCTACGATTGCTGAATCTCCACTTTCTCATCTAAAAATGGTGATAATAATCACAGCTTTCCCTTCCAGTTTCTCTCTTTGCTTCTTTGGCACCAATTCTTCCGGTACCCAAGCTGACAACCACAGCTGTTATAGACTCTTTCCCTTTTCCCTCGGTCTATAGTATCTACGCACCCAAATAGTTCTTTCCTTGTTGTCTTTTTTGTACTCCACTTCTTTTCTGGGTCAGGCCTCCATCACAGGTGTAGTTTTATTTGGATAGCTTTATTTTAGAATCCTAACACTAATCCTTTTCCTTCCTTTCTCTTTCTTTCTTTCTTTCTTTCTTTCTTTCTTTCTTTCTTTCTTTCTTTCTTTCTTTCTTTCTTTCTTTCTTTCTTTGTGTTGCTGTAGATGGAACCTAAGGTCTTGTGATGCTAGGCAAGCCCTCTACAACTGAGCTACATCCCCACCCCCCTTTTCATTTCTAAACTAGTTTGAAGCCAAATTACTTACTTTCCATAAAGAATGATTTGTTAGAGACAATCTGGAATCTAAGCATGGAGACAGATCAAGGCTTGACTGTAGGTTTGAGAGTTATCATAACAGTCTTTGTAATTAAATATGGAAAACTTTCATTTGCTCAAGTTCTGACAGTTAAATATGGAAGAAAACAGAAAATTATGATTCCCAAAGAGCATCTGGATCTAAGGGAATGGAGGAGGAAGACTTTTCAAATGAGATCATAAAAGGCGGACAAGAAGGGATACCTCAATAATGTAATTTTATTTATACCCAGAAGGCTTTTGAAGCTAGTGATGATCTATCATTACCCCTAATGATCTATCCCGGGGGTTCTTATATAAATTATATATTGAGAGTGGGGGAATGGTCTCTCTATGTTGGCCAGGTTGGCCTTGAACTTATGGGCTCAAACATCCTCCTGCCTCAGCCTCCTCAGTAGCTGGGACTATAAGTGCACACAGTCACACCCAGCCTTCCAAGGATTCTTATTTAATGGTTGAGTTGTGACCCAGCTAACAATATTTCCCTTCAAAGCTTTGTAGATGGCCATACATACAGCTCAAGGTAAAGAAACACTGTATGTTTTACATGTGTGTGCAGGTGGAAGGAACATATAACTAGAGATTATCCTTGGAGAGTAAGATGAGAGAAAGATGTGAGAATGTAAAATTTTCCATTTTTCTCTTGAAATTCTATATTTAAGTTTTCCTCTAGTGAACATATATTACTTTTATAATTTTTAGAAGCCTGAAAAATTTGAGGCAATATAAATGATAGTTAAGAATATCAATTTCTTTTCGGTACTGGGGATGGAACCCAGGGGCATTCTATCTTAGAGCTATACCCCCAGCCCTATTTTTTATTTTTTATTTTGAAGCAAGGTCTCACTAAGTTGCAGAGGGCCTCACTAAGTAGCTGAGGCCGGCCACAAACCCCTGATCCTACTGTCTCAGCCACCCAAGTACTGAGATTTTAAGTGTGCGCCACCACGCCCAGCAGAATTTTACTGAGAATCAAAGTCAAAATCAAACCATGCCATGTACTGGCTTTGCACCTCCAGGTAAATCACTTCACACTGCTGAGTCAGTGTTCTCGTGTGAAGAATAAGGAAAGTTACAGCCCCTACTGTTTTAATAAACATTAAATCAAGACGTGTGTAAGGTGCTTTGCATAGTATCTAGGAAATATAGATTAACCATCCTTTATGGAAAATTCTTGGGACTAGAGTGTTTCAGATTCCAGATTTTGGGATATTTGTATAGATATTAGTGTTAGCTATAGTAACCGGTATGTAGTAGGTGCTAGTGAATATTTACCAAATTAACTAAAGAAAATATTACCGAATATGTGGCACACATAGCCCACTTTAACTGATTTAATTCTCATAATAACCCTGAAAGATATATATTACTCATGCCATTGAGAAATAAGGAAATAAACTCAAAAAGGTTATGTAAATCCTATCATAATTTTTTTTTTACAGTGCTGGGAGTCAAATCATCATGGAGTTTTTGGTAGAGAGTGCCTGTATATTAAAAAGTTGCATTAATTATTGAGTATTTTAAGAGTTTTTCCAGGATGGGATGTGTAGCTTAGTGATAGAGCACTTGCCCAGCATGCATGAGGCGTCAATCCCCAGCACGCGCGCGCATGCGCGCGCACACACACACACACACACACACACACACACACACTTAGAATCAAGACCAAAGCAAATTTATGCATATATTTTTCCTGAAATTCTTTGTTTTTTTTTTTTTTTTGTGGAACTCTACCTCTGAACTATGCACTCAGTCCTTTTTTTTATTCTTTATTTTTAAATAGGATCTCACTAAGTTGCAGAGATGTCACTAAGTAAGTAGCTGAGGCTGGTCATGAACCCGTGATCCTCCTGTCTCAGCCTCCCAAGGACTAGGATAACAAGCGTTTAGCACCACACCTGGCTTTTTTCCTCCAATTCTTATGAAGAGAAAAGGAAATGTGTACAAAAGGGTTATGTCATTATTTTGTTTCTTTTATTTATTATAATTAAGAAAATGGTTTTTTCCAACGAGGTCAAGATCATGTGTATAGAACATCAAAATATATTCATTTTTTAAAAAAATAGCTGAGTGATAACTATATTTGACATAATTCTATGACCTGGGAATACACAATAAATGTAAAATTCCTTGTCACGTGGAAGTTATATTTTGGTGGCTATAACATAAACACATGAATGAAGATGTATGTAACAAGATGAAGTGAAAAGTGAGGAAGAGGATGGGTCTAGAGAGTGATGGTGGGTCAGGATTTCAGTAGGGCGAAAAATTAACTACTTAAATACAAAGCACAATTAAGAAAGATCAAAGCAGAGGGGAGGAAAAAGAAGACAGGGTAAGAGGCACAGGGATTGCTCAGGCACAAAGAAGTTCAACCCAAAGTAAAAGCTCTCACCATGTTAACTGATCCCTAGAACAATTTCAGTTGGATATCATGAACCCAGTCACATGTGGCAGCTCCTTAAACATTTCCACTAATACATACATACATACATACATACATACATACATACATACATACTGATGGTCACTGGTAACAGTTTCTCTTTCTCTAGGTGGTTTTCAGAGGAGGTGAGGGGGCACTGCAAGTTTTACCTCCCCTGGTTGATGTCATTCCTGAAGCGAGGTTAAACCTAGTGATATATTACCTTCGCCAAGGTAAGAAAAATTGTTTTTTCTTAATTATAATAAGAAGCCAGGCATGGTGGCGCACGCTTGTAATCCCAGTGCTTTGGAGACTGAGACAGGAGGATTGGCACAGGTTCAAAGCCAACCTCAGCTACTTAGTGAGGCTCTCAGCAATTTAGTGAGACCCTGTTTCCAAATAAAATATTAAAAAAAAGAGGTCTGGGAATATAGCCCGGAGGTAGAAAAGGCCCTGGGATGCCGGGCGTGGTGGCGCACGCTTGTAATCCCAGTGCTTTGGAGACTGAGACAGGAGGATTGGCACAGGTTCAAAGCCAACCTCAGCTACTTAGTGAGGCTCTCAGCAATTTAGTGAGACCCTGTTTCCAAATAAAATATTAAAAAAAAAAGAGGTCTGGGAATATAGCCCGGAGGTAGAAAAGGCCCTGGGATGCCGGGCGTGGTGGCGCACGCTTGTAATCCCCGCGCTTGGGAGGCAGAGACAGGAGGATCGCGCAGGTTCGAAGCCAGCCGTGCGCGCTGGCTTAGGAGACCCTGTTTCCAAATAAAAATGTAAAAATAGGTCTGGGAGTGTAGCCCGGAGGTAGAAGGGCTTCCAGGAACCCCAGTACCACCAAAAAAAAAAAAAAAGAAAAGAAAAGCCCCTGGGTTTCACCTCCAGTACCGCAAAAAAATTAATTATAACAAGATATTTTAGAATATATAATCTCTGATTGAACTACTTGCTTACCATTTTAAATCCATAATCCTTCCAAAAATGTATTTGCAACAAATTTGTGGGACAGAACACGGTAATCATCAGCACTCATTTGTTGTGCTCTGTGTGTGTGCGTGCGTGTGTGTGTGTGTGTGTGTGGTACTGGGTGTGGATTGAACACAGGGGCACTCTACCTCTGAGCTACACCCCCTGTCCTATTTTTTAGTCTTTATTTTGAAACAGGGTCTCATAAGTCGCAGAGGGCCTCACTAAGTGCTGCGGTCCAGCCCTAGCAGGAATCAGGGGTCATGTGTTGGTGAGAGAAGAGTTGAGGTGGTCGAGAGTGAGAGGAGACTGACACAGGAGACCAGATGCAAGCTCCTCCCACTTTATTCAGGATCTGTTACAATCTTTATACTTTCTTTCTTGGCAGGATAGACTAAAACACAGTCATGCAAGCAGAAAACTTCAAGGACAGAAAAAGTCTTTAACAGACTTCAGGACAGGGCGCCAGACATTTAATAAATCATAGAACGTATGCTTTGCCTCATGTCACAAGGTCAGCTCGAACTTAATCTTATATGTTGGCCCAAACTAAGGTCAGCTTGAACTTTATCTTTGGCCCAAACTTTATCCTTGGGAGAAAAATGATCTTTGCTGACTCAGTCTCGCACATGTCACCGCCCATCTATTTTAGTTATAATGCTTATACATAAAATTCCAATTACACATATTAATTCAAATAATTTTAAAATAATTCATTTGAAGGGGGAAGGGCTAGTTTTTCTTGCGGGGGACTCCAGCCTTTGCGGGTCCCCTGGCCGAGCTTTTGCTCAAGGCCTGCACGAGATGCTGTCCACGAACTGTGCTCCTCAGGCTCCAGGATGCTGCGATGACAAGCATGCGCCACCACACCCAGCTCTAGAGCAGTTTTTCTAACAGTTACCAGAAAAGGGCAATTGCTACAGCATGTCGTGCAAGCCTCGAGCAAAGGCTTGGCCAGGGGACTCGCAAAGGCTTGCGCTCCCGTGAGAATGACTAGCCTTTTCTCCTTCAAAAGAATTATTTTGAAATTATTTGGATTAAAATGTGTAATTGGAATTTTATGTATAAGCATCATAACTAAAACAGACCTTCCTAAAAGGACCTTTTTTCCCCAAGGACAATGTCTGGACCAACATATAAGACTAAGTTCAAGCTGACCTGATGATATGAGGCAAAACGTACTTTCTGTGATTGATTAAATGTCTGGCGCCCTGCCCTGAAGGTTGTTAAAGACTTTTTCTGTCCTTGAAGTTCTCTGCTTGCATGATTGTGATACCCTGCCAAGAAAGGAAGCATAAAAACTGTAGCAAGTCCTGGATAAAGTGAGAGAAGTTTGCATCGGATCTCGTGTGTCAGCGTGTTCTCTCGCGACCGCGACTTATCTCTCACCAACCACACAAACCCCGACTCCTGCTGGGGATGGACCCCGGCAGGTAGTAGCCACTGCGTCGGCAGTGGCGCTCTGCCAAGACCTGAGGCTAACAGGGTAGGCCTTTAGGTGCATAGTAGCAACTGACCAGATAGCATGTAT